>NC_068990.1:86240650-86242536 GCF_001194135.2 Octopus bimaculoides | reverse complement strand
ATATATATATATATATATATATATATATATATATATACATATATATATATATATATGTATATATGCAGCCTTGGTTCTCCTTTGAAGTAGATAGCATTAGGAAGGGTGTCCAGTCAGAGAAACCATGCCAAAGCAGACATTGGAGGTAGGTGAAGTGCTCTGAAGTTGTCTGTTCATGCAGAACCATCCGAACCATGCCATCATGAAATAGAGGCATTGAATGATGATAAACGTTATATATATATATATATGTGTGTGTGTGTGTATGTGTGCTTAATGGATATATGTATACTTGCATAATGTATGTATAGGTGTATGTGTGTGTGTATATATATATATATATATATATATATATATATATATATTTAATTAGAGGATATGTTAATCTTATGAAGGGATGGTTGCATCCAAGGAAATACTGGTTCAATACCTAGTATTGTTGGGGAATGAAATTCCCTTAAAACAATAGGTATATATTAAGCATATAATTTAAATCCATTTTAAAGAAGAAAGGAAAATGGAAATAAGAACAAAGTATATTTAGAATGAATTGCAGAAAAGCATCAGTTTCATTGATAGATCATTATTACTTTGAACAGCTGTTTCATTAAGAATAAACATCATTAATTCTTCAATTAATATAAATAAATTTTTAGGAATTTGTTTCCCAAATAATCAGGAATAGTATGGTTTATGCTAGTATTACATTTAAATAGGGAACACTTAATGCTAGCACAGCCTGTAACACTTCAGAAGGTTTGGGATTAACATTGCTTTAAAATAATTTATATTAATTATGTATCTTAATTAGGGATTATAGAATTAATAATGCTTATTCTTAATGAAACAGCTGTTGAAAATAATTAAATAATGGTGTCTCAAAATTATGCTTTTTATTCTCTGTGAGTGTATGTGTAGTGAAGGCATGTGACCTAGTGGTTAGTCTGTTGCACTCACAATCGATAGAATGATATGCGTAAATATATGTCCATAAAGAACACGATGCGCCGCTTGGTTTGGGAATTGAACCCACAATTGCTAGATCATGGTTTCGATTCCCAGACTGGGCAGCATGTTGTGTTCTTGAGGAAAATACTTCATTTCACGTTGCTTCAGTCCCCACTCAATCACGGGGGAGTGTTGGCTTGCTCGCCTTGCCAGCAGGGTGGCGCCAATCAATGGCTACAGCGATGCAAAGTACATTGTGACCAGCGATGTGTGACAATTGATAGTCTGGTCTGTCCCGCTGTCATATAATGCACATTTGTGTGTGTATACACACGTGTATATATATGTACATTAAAATCTATGTACGTATAATGTGTGTATATATACATATAAATATGTATATATACACACGCACACACATGTGTGTGTATGTTTATATATAGATATGTGTGTGCATGCATATATATGTATATATACGCACATTTTGTTAGCGCCAGTGAGGTGCTAACAAAATGCAACATTTCAGGTAGGTATTGAAGCCATCCTCATCAAAATACAACTTAAATGGTCAGATCATCTTTCCCGTATGAACGATATCCGAGTGATATCAGACTGTCATTTGGAAGGTCTCTCTTGCGCTTCAGAGACAAACTAAAAGACGATCTGCATTCTTTTCTTCTTGGGAAAAGCAAAGCATGAGAACGCAGGACCTGGTGCCAGTTCTGCTTCTCCCCAGTTCAAAGGTTTGAGCAAAGTCAACTCCAACATCGGAGCCAACTTCGTGCAAGCCTGAAGGCGCACTGGCAAAACGTTGCTATTCTAAAGGAAAACCATATATGTCATTGTGGTTTTGTGGCCCGGAGCAAAGCAAGCCTTGCCGTCGACTCAAGAAAACATACTATATATATATATATATATATATATATATATATATATAT
>NC_068990.1:86232438-86240049 GCF_001194135.2 Octopus bimaculoides | reverse complement strand
TATATATATATATATATATATATATATATATATATATATATATATGCATGTATGTATTTATTTTGTATTAAGGTGTGTAAATGGAGGAAAATGTGCTCCCTGTTTATTATTTTATTGGAATAAACGGGTGTGTGTGGAGGTGTGGGGTAAGGCGAGTCTCCAAAACTTGGTAGAAATGTTGCGTAAATATTTATTAGCGTATTTATTTATTTATTGAGTAGTCAAATAGATTCCTGCCAGTTCCTCTTTGTGTCGTGTTTAATACCAGCGTGTGTTCTTGCGAACGATATTTCGAGATAATCTATATAACCACACACACGAGAGGAATAAAAATAAAAGTATTACAGATAATGGGAAGTATCATTCTAAAAATAAGTTTTCTCTCTTTCTCGCTCTTTTACATATAAGAACATTATTTACAATTATTTTATTTATTAATCATGCTTCTGTTTTGTTCGTTTTCCATATATTTTTTCTTCTACAGGGTCTGAAATTTTGGGCGGGTATGCTAGTCAATTACTTCAACCCCAGGGCTCAACTGTTACTTATTTTATCAGCCCCGAAAGAATAAAAGGCAAAATTGACCTTGGCAGAATTTGAACTTAGAATCTAAAGAGCCGGAAGAATCGCCGCTAAGCATTTAGTTTGGCATTATTTTTATCTTTTTTTTATTATCAATCCTTATATCACTATCCTCACGTCAGGTATAGTCGTGCAGGTTAAGATATTCGTTTCTCTTCGTAGATGGTTTTTAATTTGTTTTCTCCGTACAGTACCGGAGCAAAACGTTTCCTTCTATATCGTAGGTTTGGTCAATACCCGTACTATAACGGAAATTACTTGGCGGAAACACTGCAAAAGCTCTTGGGAGGGATTGGTCCCCTTCTTGAGTCGTAGTTGAATTAACTTGTGCCTTATTTAACATCACCACTGTCACTTGAATGACTTAAGCTTAATCCTTTCAGTTGCAAAGGTTCGGCCCAGGTCTATGACTTGTGGATAACCAACTCCCCTTCCGAGGCCCTCAGCGGATCATAAACTTTACCCTTCCTTCTCTCACCAAATAAGTTATCACATCCATAATTACCCGATTCGATAAGTAACAACTAAGATGAGGACTGTGACTAACACAATATAACAACTACAGAGTGGCATGATTCAATCGGTACGGAACCGACATAAGACGTCAGAGGGGCATTAAATGCCTTAAAAAGATTCAATCAGAACACAAGCTACGGGCATAGAGTAGTGGATAAAGGCACTAGTTAATGCAATTGTAGTCACCTAGAGGTTATGAGTTCACTCCCAAGCAAGGCACTGAGAAGGCTGGAGTGTACAAACTTGAAACGTAGTGAAAGCAACAATTAAAATGAGGACACCTCTTCGATTAACATATAGTATATAGAATTCTTCATCTCAGAAATACATGACTTTGTGGTAAGGAGCTTGTTTCCCAATCACATGGTTCCGGGTTCAGTCCCACTGCGTGGCACCTTGGGCAGGGGTCTTCTACTATAGCCTCGGGCCGACCAAAGCCTTGTGAGTGGATTTGGTATATGGAGACTAAAAGAAGCCCGTTGTATATAAGTATGTGTTTGTTCCTTCCCCACCATCGCTTGACAACCGATGTTGGTGTGTTTACATCCCCCGTAACTTAGCGGTTCGGCAAAATATATGTATGACTGATATAGGCTCGAAATGTCAAAGACTTTTCTATTCTCCCCGACCGTTATACTAATATACCTGCTTGTTGTTCCTTTACCTGTCTTCGTCCTTTGTTTTCTGTAAATTTGATTTATATATTAGTCATAACTTGCGCGAAGGTCCTATGCACCCACAGGTAAAACTCAGAGTAGCAAGAATTTGATTTGATCAAAATAAAATATTTTATTAATTCCTTAAACACGAGACAGAAGGAGAATGTATGTGTGTACGCACATACGTAAGCTATCGTTGACTATATATTTATAGTAGCGTATTTTCTTACTCTCATTATTATTTCATTCCTGTAAGGGCGCCAGAGAGACAAGCAGTAGGAGTTATATGTATTATTTAAAACAGTTTGATTCGATTTCGTGCTACTTGAAGTTTCGCAGGCTCCTAACGGGATTCTGACTTCTTCTGGCGGATCTATTCCATTGGTTAAAATTACCCAAATGCGACAACTTTAACACGAAATAACTTCTGAAATACGAAGTTTTGTCAAAAACGTTCAGAGTAAACCGTGTTCTACGTGAGAAATTCTACCAGTATTCGAAGTTTCAAACTGTTTAGTTAAAAAAAATTCATTTAAAAATCTGTGATTGAACTGAAATAGATCTCGTCAGGAATGCCGAGTGTATAAACCAGCCGAAATTGCAAAGATAATCTGGATCTCGACTGAAGAGAGAAAACTCCGAATGACCTGTCCGTGTTTTCTTTGTATCGTCTATCTGAATGTTTTGTCCCTTTCTTGTATCACCTAACTATCTGAATGTTTGTGTTCTTGTCCCATTCTGCATTATGTATATATATATATGACGAACTTCTTTCAGCTTTCATCTACGAAATCTACTCACAAGGTCTTAGTCGGCCCAGGGCTTATTGTAAAAGGCACTTGCTCAAGGTGCCACGCTGTGTGACTGAACCCGAAACCACATGGTTAGTAAGCAAGCCTCTTACTACACAGCCACGCCTGTTATTTATGATTTGCTGTGGTGTTATCTAGAGAGTCGCCTTTAATCATTTCTGACGTAGCGTTTGATGATAATTTATATAATTATATTATTTTTTAATTTATATAATTACATTTTCATAATTTATACTTTGGCACAAGGCCCATACTTTTGTGAGGTAGTGGGGGAGGTGACACCGACACTCCATCCTAGCACTTGACTGATAATTTATTTTATCGAGGTTTGAGTGAGTGAGGTGGAAATGAAAAGGAAAATTGACTCCAGCGAGCTTTTGACCTCAGAATGTAAAAAACTAACAAAAAGCCGGAACAAATCCCACACAAAATTTTTGTCCGGTGCCTTCTTCAACGATTCGATTCTTCTTATCCACCGAACAATTTAATAATGGTTTAATATAAGAAATGATAGTGATAAATCATCGTTAATGGTTGAGGAAATAGTCAAAACAAATGAAAAACAATAGTATTGGTTGAGGAAAATAACAAAAAAGATAGAAACTATCTTGCTCTCTGTTAAACCTCACTTTATATACTTGCTATGACAATTCACTTTTCAACACACTCGCTCACCCACCCCCACCTCTCCTGTTTTCTCTCTCTCTCATCCTTCTCTCCTACATGTATATATATATATATATATATGATTCTTTCTATATCGCTTTCCGCTCACTAAACTTTTGCTTTCACACTTATCTCTCTCTCTCTCTCTCTGACCTTTGACATAACGGATCACACGTGACAAATCCTCGCCCTATCGCTTCCCCCCTCTTCTCTTTACCGCCACCGCCGCCACCATCACTTCTCTAACCTAATTAAAAAGGTGGCGGGGATGGGGGGATGCTGCATATTTTTTCATCATGTTTTTCTTTTCTTTTTGCCATTGCGTGTATGGCGACAAACTGTTGTTGTATATATACTAACTAGACTTAATTTAAATTTACACACCCACTCAAACACATACATACACTTACAATATATTTCCCTCTTCTCTCTAGTACATACACACACAGCCAACCTCTGCTTCTAATTTATAATCAACACCCCCACCCCCATATATATATATACATATATAATATACACACACATACACACACTAATTATTAAATGTTTAATAGACACACTCACACTCCGTCATTATTAATCTGACACAAACATACACAACACTAGACATATTTGAAAATATACATTATTCATATATTCCTTATTTACACACACACACACACACACGTTACAAATATCATATATTAATTTATATATATGTGTGTGTGTGTATCACATACACACGTACTCACACAGGAAATCTGCAAACTCATCACATAAGTTAATAGTTAATAATTTCCATTCTTAATCACTCACACAATAACTGTTATTACAAACACACACATAATTGTGTGTGTGTGCGTATTTACAATATGGGACCTATATGTATATTATGACTGTGCGCGCGCGCGTGTATATATATATATATATATATATATATATATATATACTTATACAAGAATGTTGTTGACAGTGGCTTAGAAGTTTCGGCCAGCTGATGGCTTAGTTATCCGAAACTTCGGAGTCACTGTCAACAGCATTCTCGTGTAAGAATAATAAATTTGTACTCTACAAATATTAACCCATCAGATTGATATAAAAACAAGCGTGTGTGATCTGTATTGAGTGTGCGTGAATTATACGTATGTGCACATGTGTGTGTTTTTACATGTGAATATATCATATTGTACGCATTTAATTTTAATATGAATAGGTGTTGGCCGTTATTAACCCCGGTGTCGTATCTTAGTAACCCCACCTGAGTAACCTTTTAAATCGTGTTTTGGAACATCAGAGTCCACTCGTGTAGGAAGTCTGTTTACCGTCATGCAGCCAGGTA
The DNA here is from genome assembly GCF_001194135.2 of Octopus bimaculoides. Taxonomy (NCBI): domain Eukaryota; kingdom Metazoa; phylum Mollusca; class Cephalopoda; order Octopoda; family Octopodidae; genus Octopus; species Octopus bimaculoides. The sequence continues at coordinate 86,235,496 of NC_068990.1, read as the reverse complement.
TTGTTTGTCTGCTATCAATATTGACGGTCTGTTTCATGTTTGGATTTCATTTGGAATAATGTGTTAAATAAGGCAGGACAGTATATCATCATCACTATCATCATTTTACGTCCGTTTTCCATGTTGGCAGAGGTTGGACGGTTCGACAGGTGCTGGCAAACCGGTGAGCTCTGTTTGTCTGTTTTGGTATGGTTTCTATGGCTGGATGTCCTGCCTAACGCCAGCCACTTTACTGAGTGTACTGGGTGCTTTTCACGTGATACCGGCACATGTGCTTTTTACGTGGTACCGGCACATGTGCTTTTTATGTTGTCCCGCAGGATCGCCAAGTAGCTTGCAAGACAAACCTCTCAGCTCAAATGTTAAGAGTATTATAGAAGGACAGAGATGGCTGTCATACTATATAAAGGGTATACTTGGCTACATCAGAAGAGGAATGGGAGACAGAGAGTTAGAGAGAGAGAGAGAGAGACAGACAGACAGACAGAGTGAGAGGAAGAAAAATAGATGGTGTTGGAGATGTAAAGGGAACAGTAGGGCGGAGAGTATAAGTAGTAAAGAGGGGATAGAGAGAGATGTTTCGTAAGAATGATAGGGGGGAGGTATAGAGATGGGGATGACATGTCTGTAGTGAGTGATGGTGAGAGAAAAATTTACAAATAATATACACACGTATGCGTGTAAATTGGTGTTTTTATGTTCGTTTTCCCATGCTAGCATGACTTAAGGAATATATTATTGTCGAATTGTTTTACACTAATGAATAATCAGTTGCTAACCCTTACTTGTGTTTTCAAGTAAGAGATCTTTTTCATGCACCTTTGAAGGTACAAAACCAGTGGGTGGTTTTATTAACAAGGAAATGGTATCACTGCTTTTAAGATCGCAATTTTCTGAGAAGCATAAATGTAAAGAAACACATAGATATATGCATGCATGCATACATACATAATAAACACACGCACATATTCACATGATGGATTTCTTTCAGTTTCTGACCACCAAATCCACTCACAAGGCTTTGGTTGTCCTAAGGTAATAATACTTGACCCATTGTGTTAAACAGTTAGACTGAATATAAAACTACATCTGTTGGGAGCAGACTTCATAACCATACAATCATGCCTACATGTTAACATAGAGACAGACAGATAGAGACAGAAAGAGATAGATAGATAGGTAGAGACAGAAAGAGATAGATAGACAGATAAGAAATGTGTGTGTGTGTATGTACATACAGAAAAGGACTATACATTGTCCTCAACTTCCAGCTTTCTTCTTTATCTCTCCCTACCATTCAGCCCTTCACCAATTATACAGACAATCCAGTGATGATACCTAACCTCTGACCAGAATTCTTTAGGCAGTGCAAAAGGTTAACCTTAGTCTTTCATACAAACATATACAGCCAAAATAATTATTGGTAGTCCAAGTAATTCAAGTCTAAATCACTGTAAATCATTGTTACTGCCTCTTTTCCATTTTTATACTTCCTCTCAGCTTCTGGGATTTTTGGGGATTTTTCTTTCCAATATCTCAAAAATTATCAACAGTTTTGTTTCTTGCATTTCCTAACACAGAATGAGAAAAGCAGACATGCTTCACTTGGACATGAAACTTGAGTTGCTGATAAGATTCCTTTAAGTTATGGTATAAAAAAGTTATTTCTTAAAATCAGTTGGTGAAATAAGTGCCTAGTGTTCCCAATGAAATGACTATGTAAAAAAAAAAAAAAGGGTGGGGAAACTGAAGAAAAATTGGGAAGAAGTGGTAAATTCTTAATCCAGGAGCCTGAACTAAAAAAGGGAGATAATAAAGGATTGCAACAAAAAGGAGGAAGCCATATTTAATCATGGCTAGCATGGAAAATCTGAAGGGATTTAAAATTATGAGGATAATGAATGATTGTTGAAAATTACTGTCCTATATAATTATCATTAACGTTGCCATGATTGTAGGACTATTTTACTTAATCCAGAAAAAGAGTAAGTAATGTGTATCTCAGGTTGAGAAACTTGAACTGTAAAGGTCAGAGGTTAGAAGCAGGTCAACCATTTATTTCATTAACTGACAGGTTAAAAGTGAAATGATTGTTTGCTTCACATTTATTCCTACCCTGATTTCTGTAAGGCCTTCCCCCCCTCCCAGATTCCCATTATTTTCTGCTTAGGTTGAGCAGAGCAGAAGTGTGATAGGTGGGTGCTATTGATTCAAATGTGGATTAGTTGTACGGTTAAAATATAGCTGGACTTGCATGTTCAAACAAATTTTGATACCTTTTTATAGCTACATGTGTATAGTGTTGTGCCCTGGGGCAAATTACATAATCCTGCTTACCCCCACTATGCATGGCTAACAAATAGTTGAGCTTCATTTTATGACTATGGATTTAATAGTGTTTATATATTTGCATGCCCCCATCACACACACACACACACAAACAAACACACACACATAGAAGTCCTGAATAGAACATATTTCTATTCCAGCTGTGAAAATAGAGCCTACAGGTAATCCACAAGATTTTTGGCAACTTGGAATGAGGATCAAATCAACTAGATTCTTCTTTCATTAAAAAAAACACAATCAGAGACAGCTTGCATCTGTCTTTGAAGCTGCTCGAGTGGAATGTAAATAAACTTGGGACACCCATAATTTAGTTGATATATCGGTACATGGGTGACTATTAGATATTAATAACTACAGTACCAAATGGTTATAAATAGATATCTACACAGCGGTCATATGCATGTTTAATCCTCGCCAGAAATAGGGAAAGAGGGCGGCTTATAAATGCCAAAACCTACCCTGGCGAAGAATGTACCCCACAACATAGATTAGTAGTTAGCGACTTTGGGATCAAGGCAAAATGGGTGCCCAGAATTAGACAGGCTTGGAGAAGAAGGGTGTGGAAGCTTAAAGACCCTGCAAACGGACAGAGACTTAGAGACAAGTTACTTGAAGCATTTAACGAAATAGAAGGGGATATAGCATCATACAACGTGGAAGACAATTGGAGATTTCTGCGGGACAACCTGTTGAAAGCCACCGACCAGAT
>NC_068990.1:86226574-86228883 GCF_001194135.2 Octopus bimaculoides | reverse complement strand
ACACACACACACACACACACACACACACACACATATCCAAGGTGGCTTATGGTGTTTGCTTGAGATACAGTGGCCATATTACCTTCAGATTACACCTCACTTGATTTTTATTAAAAATATGAGGGAACATTGGATAGTGCAGTGTCCAAGTTATACTATGTCTAAAATCAGAGGTGATGGTTATAGCTAGAACATGTTTTATCCCAGGGAATATGTGTTTCTTAATTTTTCAGTGTGGAAACTGGAACTAAAAGCTATGCCATAAAAACATTTCATTTTGCACATTCTCCCATTTCTAGAAAGCTCTCTGAATCAAGTAGAGTTTTTTTTTGTTGTTGTTTTTCTTTTACCTACATATAGTTGTGAAGTGTGGAGGTGCAATGGCCCAGTGGTTAGGGCAGTGGACTTGCAGTCATAGGATCGCGGATTCGATTCCCAGACCGGGTGTTGTGAGTGTTTATTGAGCGAAAACACCTAAAGCTCCACGAGGCACCGGCAGGGGGTGGTGGCGAACCCTGCAGTACTCTTTCACCACAACTTTCTCTCACTCTTACTTCCTGTTTCTGTTGTACCTGTAATTCAAAGGGTCAGCCTTGTCACGCTGTGTCACGCTGAATCTCCCCCGAGAACTACGTTAAGGGTACACATGTCTGTGGAGTGCTCAGCCACTTGCACGTCAATTTCACGAGCAGGCTGTTCCATTGATCGGATCAACTGGAACCCTTGACGTCGTAACCGATTGAGTGCCAACTAGTTGTGAAGTGCTTGTAATATGTAGGACTACCAAGTTTGATCAAAGGGCTTCCGACCTTCACGTTGTGACTGGAAGAAGAAATTAGGGAATTGTTTCAATGTTTGACTTTGCTCCTGGCCCAGGAACATCAAAGCTCAGACCTGTGGGCTAACAGAACACCCGTATGGGTTAACAGCATGCACTTGTAGTGAACAGGACACTTTTGTAGTTAACAGAATACCCATGGAGTTAACAAAACAATTATGTAATTAACAGAACAACCATATGGTTGACAGGACCCCCTTGTAGTTCATAGGACACCCCCATAGTTAATAAAACATCCCATTTAGATGACAGAAATAACACAGCATCTAACTAAATGCATTGCTTTATTCAGTTTTGTCCTGCCAATGCTAGGAATTTTCCCCTTCCATTGGAATTATTAAAGCATGCATGGATACTAATCAAAATGGTTAAACATGTGACTTTCCTCGGTGCCATTCGAAAAAGGTCAGTTTATTTTAAGTTTCATCTGTTGTATTGTTACATGACTGTAAAAGGAAATCACATGGATTGGAACTAGGGTAGTTATTCTTTTATTCTTTTATTTGTTTCAGTAATTTGACTGCGGCCATGCTGGAGCACCACCATTAGTTGAGGAAACTGACCCCAGGACTTATCCTTTGTAAGCCTAGTACTTCTTCTATCAGTCTCTCTTGCCGAACTGCTAGGTGATGGGGACATAGACACACCAGCATCGCTTATATATATATATATATATATATATATATATATATATATATATATATATATATACGACAGGCTTCTTTCAGTTTCTGTCTACCAAATCCACTCACGAGGCTTTGGTCGGTCCAAGGCTATAGTAGAAGACACTTACCCAAGGTGATACACGGTGGGACTGAACCTATAACCATGTGGTTGGTAAGCAAGCTACTTACCACACAGCCACTCCTGCGCCTATAGTGAAAATTTTCTTATTAAATGTTAGGCGCAGATGTGGTTGTGTGGTTAGAAGCTTGCTTCCCAACCACACAGTACTGTGTTCAGTCCCACTGCATGGTATCTCGGGCAAGTGTCTTCTACTATAGCCCTGGGCCGACCAAAACCATGTGAGTGGATTTGGTAGACGGAAACTGAAAGAAGCCGATTGTGTATATGTATATATATATATGTTGGTGTGCGTGTGTGTGTCCCAGCATTGCTTGACAACCGATGCTGGTGTGTTTACATCCCCGTAACATAGCGGTTCGGCAAAAGGGACCGATAGAATAACTACTAGGCTTACAAAGAATAAGTCCTGGGGTTGATTTGCTCGACTAAAGGCGGTGCTCCAGCTTGACCGCAGTCAAAATGACTGAAACAAGAGTAAGAGAAATAAAAACATCTACATGTTAAAACCTATTTGAAATTTTGAAATTTGTAAACCTGTGCAACCTTTCTCTGGCATGTGAAAGACAGGATCCTTGAAAATATATATTCAGAGCGGGGTGGGCGAGCAGAAACAAACAAGCCGGCAGATGTTTATGTATTGAAAATGAAAAACAGCCATAAATGG
>NC_068990.1:86219537-86225425 GCF_001194135.2 Octopus bimaculoides | reverse complement strand
CAGTCTGTTTTGCCAAACCGCTAATTTACGGGGACGTAAACACACCAGCATCAGTTGTCAAGTGATGTTGGGGGGACAAACACAGACACACGCACACACACACACACACACACACATACATATATACGACAGGTTTCTTTCAGTTTCTGTCTACCAAATCCACTTACAAGGCTTTGGTCGGTCCGGGGCTATAATAGAAGACACTTGCCCAAGGTGCCATGCAGTGGGACTGAACCTAGAACCATGTGGTTGGTAAGCAAGCTACTTACCACACAGCCACTCCTGCGCCTAGACATTGTGGAGGCGCAATGGCCCAGTAGTTAGGGCAGCGGACTCGCAGTCTTAGGATCGCAGTTTCGATTCCCAGACCAGGCTTTGTGAGCGTTTATTGAGTGAACACACCTAAAGTTCTGCGAGACTCTGGCAGGGGATGGTGGTGAACCCTGCTGTATTCTTCCACTACAACTTTCTCTCACTCTTTCTTCCTGTTTCTGTTGTACCTGTAATTCGAAGGGTCAGCCTTGTCACACTCTGTGTCACACTGAATTTCCCTGAGAACTACATTAACGGTACATGTGTCTGTGGAGTGCTCAGCCACTTGCACATTAATTTCACGAGCAGGCTGTTCCGTTGATCGGATCAACTGGAACCCTCGTCGTCGTAACCAACGGTGTGCCAACCACACTAGACATTATACCTCCAGCAGAGTAGGCTTGCTTCATTCCTTTTCATAGATTGAGATGATTTGGTGCTGGAAGCAGACACATATACACATAACATGCACACATGCACAGAAACATGCACATATAGATAGAGTGAGTGTGTGAACAATTTTTGTGGAAACTGGGTTCTCAAGGTGGTCCTTAACCTCTACAGTAATTTTGGGAGCTGTACTTTTGTGATCCTTTCTAACAGTTCACATAAGACTCCGACGTTCCCTATCTGAAAGTTTTGGTTTTCTTCTGGAGTTTTGTTTCGACGAGAGTGTTTTTCCCTCTTTCTCATTACTTTCAAGACAGTACTTCTTGATACACGAAACATTTCGGCTGTTTTCGTTACGCTAACGCCTGCCATGCGAGCACCAACAATTTGGCCTCTTTGAAAGTCCGATAGATCTGTCGTTTTAATGAATTTTATTTACCATTTTCTGATGATATCTGAAATGAAACAGCAATTTTAGCAAAACATATTAAGCAACACTAATAATAAATAAAACAAAATATAAAAATAAACAAGCTTTTGACGGTTTTATAGATATTTCAAAATTACGATGGTATGATGCTAGGTGTTTCCATTATTTTCTCCAACCCCTGTGTATATATATATATATATATATATAATGGAATCTCCATGATTATGTCCTAGTTTTGATAACAATAACATTAGAACTAGGTCATATCAAAAAGTTGATATCAGTAACAGACAAATAAACATGCCATTACATTGTAGAACTGTAGGATCCAAGGGAAATAGTCTTGGCCCTTGTCAGCAAAATATCATCTATTCATACAGAACTCCACATAACATATCCTTCTCCTATTCTATCTGCTGATCATTTGCTGTGTTCTCTGCTCCTTACATTTGGTCATGTGACACTATCACCTCTTTTCTCTCCCTCTCTCTGATTAACTAGAATCTGTCTCTCTTTTTTCCCTTCTCTCTCTATCTTCCCATTTTTCTCTCTTTACCTTCTCCCCCTCTCTTCATAGCTGCCTCTCAGTTTCACTCTTTCTCTTTCATTCTTTCTCTCTTTTTTTTTCCAGTCTCTGAGCACATACATCTGATTATATTATATATTATTATACACTTATGTACCACACTGTATCTTGCTCTTTTTTCCTCAGATCTATAACACTTTACAACTGTGTACCCAACCAGCCCTTAACTCAATTAGTAAGCAACACCCGATATTCTTAATCTTGTAATCTTACCAAACCACCCTTTTCAAATGTATACCTTATACATCGTCCGTCCTTCAATTTGTAACATATTTTCTAGATTTCTACACACAGTGTTTGTTACACAAATATAAACAGGGAAGACATTAGAAGAATAAAATCAAAACAAAAAAAAAACAAAAAAACTAAGAGGTGTTTAATTATTTTAATTAAAATCCTGGTTTTTTGAGGAAATTCTTATCAGAATGTTAGGATATATCTTGTTCTAATTTTTTATCTTCTTCAGTATCTTGTCGCCACACCCATCTCAGTCTCCACCACTACCCCACTAGATAAATATTGTATGTGTGTGTGTATGTGTGTACCCCGGAGTTATATATATATATATAAATGTATATTTATATATATATATATATATATATATATATATATATATACACACCACTGTGTTACTACTGAACCGAATTGCATATCATTGTACTGTAGACTTCTAAATAAAAATAATAATGGTTTCAGATTTTGCCAGAAGGCCAGCAGTTTTGGGAGAGGGGATGGGTCGATTACATCAACCCCAATGTTCAACTGGTACTACCATGTTCTTCGTGAAACTTGGATTTTCTACACCAGAAGTATTCCGGCTTTTGCTTGGATTCTGACAGTATTTGAGTTGAGTGTTTCTCTGGAAATACCCTAACTTCACACCCAAATTGACTTTAGCCATTTGCTCCATCTATCTATCTATCCATCCATCTATCTATCTATCCATCTATCGATCTATCCATCCATCCATCCATGCCAAAATGGACAGCAGAGCTTGGGGTATAGTCTTCTGATGATGATGTATACCTTTGCATCCTCTCCTTTCTTTTCCATGACTTACAATGGCTATTTGTCTCTGTTATGGGACTGCAACCCTATTGACACTCTTTTACTCTTTTACTTGTTTCAGTCTTTTGACTGTGGCCATACTGGAGCACCGCCTTTAGTCGAGAAAATTGACCGCAGGACTTATTCTTTGGAACGGTCTCTTTTGCCGAACCGCTAAGTTACGGGGACGTAAACACACCAGCATCAGTTGTCAAGCGATATTGGGGGGGAAAACACATACACACATACATACATATATATATATATATATAATATATATATACATATTTTTTTTTTTTTAAGTTTCAATATATATACATAACTACACTCTCTGAGTGGCTACACTCTCTGAGTGCCCTACACTCTCTGAGTGGTTGGCATTAGGAAGGGCATCCAGCTGTAGAAACTCTGCCAAATCAGACTGGAGCCTGGTGTTGCCATCCGGTTTCACCAGTCCTCAGTCAAATCGTCCAACCCATGCTAGCATGGAAAGCGGACGTTAAACGATGATGATGATGATGATGATATACGATGGGCTTCTTTCAGTTTCCGTCTACCAAATCCATTCACAAGGCTTTGGTCGGCCCGAGGCTATAGTAGAAGACACTTGCCCAAGATGCCACGCAGTGGGACTGAACCCGGGACCATGTGGTTGGTAAGCAAGCTACTTACCACACAGCCACTCTAAGCAGACTGCTGCCCTATAAGCAAATACTAATCACCTCATGATATAAAAGACTATCTAAAAGCCACCAGTTATTCACTAACCCATAAACACATTAGATTTGAAAATAAACATTAAAGAAAAGCAAAAACTCCACAGTGGCCCACCTGTTGCTTATCTCTGTTCTAGATACACTCTTTGAGAAAGGAGTTACAACAGTATGGTCATGGCTGGAACTTCCTATCCTCATTGATCTCCTTGCTACTTCAGGGCTGATCTGGTGACTAATTATAACAACAGTGGTACTACATGCATGTAGCACTGCTGTACTACATGCAGGTCTGTCATCAACATTCAAAGCAGAAGAAAGATTAACAGCAGCATCCAGCGCCAAACATTTTTATGCACAGAAGCAGAAAAAAAAAAAAAAAAAAAAAAAATTATGTATTAAATTATTCAATTGAAAATATTTGAAGATTGAAAAAAAAAAAAGAAATGTATTCTAATTTATGAGTCTAATTACTTAAATTAGTTTTTAATTGAGGATTGTGGAAAAAAAAATAGATATTTTTTTCCTCCCAAATATCTCTTTAATTCAAATACCAGTAAAAAAGTAGAGAACAGAATTCGTTAAAACATAATACATAACACACACACACACACACACACACACACACACACGTGTGAGTGTATATATATGTATGTATGTTTTACATATATGTGTGTATGAAACATACTATGCATGTATATATGTTTTATATATCATATATATATATATATATATATACATACACGGTATATATGAATACACACATATACTTATCTTTTATATGTAGAACACAAGAACTGCAAGTTTAAAATGTCAATAAAGTCATGACTAGTTCTGGGTTGGTTAAGGAGGGAGTGAGGAATGGAAGGGGGGCGGGGGAACTTAGAGGTTTCTTCGTTGACAGCTTTGATTAAATGTAAACCACCCTTTATGGGTTAGATTGTAAGAAGAGGAAGAGGAATGAAGGCCACACCAAACAAGCTGCTACATGTCAACACAGACCTCCATAAACTACTGTTATTGCTGGTGCCACCCACTGGGAAGAAGAGAAAGAATAATGAATGTCTTTGACTCAGTGTGTTATTCTAGTCCAAGTGTTAAGTTACTTGGCAGGAAGGGAGTAGAGGGGACAGGTCAAAGTTTGAGTTGGGAGAGGTATTTTCACCTATTGACCACATTGCACCATAATGAAGCCTATACGTGGTCGTTCTGTTTGCTAGAAATAGTTGCTTAATCTCCCTTGTATAATTTTCTTTTCTTCTTTTTTAATCAGGTTAAAAAGTTGTGCCTGTGATCCATTTTCACTAGGGACTCTAGAACTGGTAAGGAAGATGGTGCAAGATACCTTCAAATCAGGGGATCTGATCCAAATCCCTGCAACAGGTACCCAGGGTTCCCACCCTAAAAGTCTCTGGTGAGATTTGAACTCAAATATTGCAAAGCATCTGATCCAACTTCCTTACAGTTGAGTCAATCTTCTCTTTGGATTGGTACTTTGAAAGGATGACAGACAGTCGACTTCTCTGGGATTTGAACTCAGTCAAGAGAGGTGAAACAAATATCACAAGGTGTTCTGTCCGATGCTCCAATGACTGCCAGTTTGTTGCATATATCAAATCACCATCTTTTTATTCAGCTGAAACCTTCAAGGTGGGGGTGCCCCAGCATGGTCACAGTCCAATGATTGAAACAAGCAAGTAAAAGGCAAAATGCAGCCCCTCCACACTTCTCCTTGTCAAACACCTGGGACAGTCAACGAGCAACACCTTAATTTAAGAAATTAAAGGATTCAAATCTCACCCTGACTTAACACCCATTCAGGCATTCTCTTGTTTCTTTCTGTTATGGGTGTATCTGTGTATATGTATTTGTGTGTATGTGCTTGTGTGAGTGTTTGTGTACCTCTGCGCGTATATGTGTGAGTTAAGTCTAAGTACTAAAGCTCTGCTAAATTGTCAAATTGTCAATTAGGAAAGAGGAAGATAAATAAATAAATAAGAAGAAAAAAAAGGGTGTTATCTAGGTTGACAAGAAATTTAGCCTGTTGGCAAGGTGGGTGGGTGTTTTTTTTTTTTTTTTTTTTTTTTGTAAGATTGAGGAAGAGGAGCTTAGAGTGTTGATAAGATGGAGAGATAGAGAGATAGAGGGATTGTTGAGCTTGACAAATCCAGAAACAATTAAGTCACTTAAGTAGTATCTCCTTCCTCTTTCTCTCACACTGTACACACACACACACACACACACATGCGCTTACGCATATCTGTCTGTCTGTCTATCCATCCTTATGTTTTCATTCTTCTCTAATAATTTCTTTAATATTCTCCTACTATCTCTCTCTCTCTGTCTCTCTGTCCATCTCCTTCAGCACACATCTAACCTTTTTTTTCTCTCTATCATAATTTCATTTAGC
>NC_068990.1:86217022-86219308 GCF_001194135.2 Octopus bimaculoides | reverse complement strand
GCACTAGGCAGCAGGGGTAATGATGGTTGAAGTAATATTAGTAGTGGCAGTGGTGGTGTATAGATTTTGGTTGTGGTGGTGGTGAGGAATGGTGGCCTCATAGAAATGGTGGGGGGGTGCACTAGGCAGCAGGGGTAATGATGGTTGAAGTAATATTAGTAGTGGCAGTGGTGGTGTATAGATTTTGGTTGTGGTGGTGGTGATGCTGTATGTGGTGACATGATAGAACTTGTGGTTGTAGTATCAGTTGTTGTTGGTGGTGGTGGTGGCCATGGTCGTACTCAATTGAGGAAGAAAATTAACCACGTGTACACTTTCTGTTTTTCTTTCGTGTATGTGTGTGTGTGTATGTGTATATATATATATAATTCTCTAAATTCTCATTTAGAGAATTAACATTGCTTTATATATATATATATATATATATATATACACATATGTACGCTGGTACATGTGCTTGTATGTATGCACACGTGTGTGTGTGCATGCGTGCTTGTGTGTGTGTGTGTGAGAGTGAGTGAGTGAGAGACATTTTTCTCATTCCTTGGCTTTCTCTGGTTCTCTAAGTCAATATAGAAAAGTGCATGTCAGAAGACTTGAAAATATCCCCTCCCCCACGATTGTGCCAGGTAGGGTCTGTATCTAGGAGAAAAGAGAGGGAAGAAGGTCAAAGGGGATTTTTACATCCTACATAAACTGTTCCACTTAAACATGTTTAAGAAAATTCCTCTTCTAACTACTGTGTTGCTCTGACAAAGCATTCTCTCTTCCTCTCCTTCTGCATGTCTGCCTGTCTCTCTCTCTCCTCACAAACTCTTCTTTGGAAAGTTGAATATATAGGCGCAGGAGTGGCTGTGTGGTAAGTGGCTTGCTTACCAACCACATGGTTCTGGGTTCAGTCCCACTGCGTGGCACCTTGAGCAAGTGTCTTCTACTAAAGCCTCATGCCATCCAAAGCCTTGTGAGTGGATTTGGTAGACAGAAACTGAAAGAAGCCCATCGTATATATGTATATATATGTTTGTATGTTTGTGTGTCTGTGTTTGTCTCCCTAACATCGCTTGACAACTGATGCTGGTGTGTTTACGTCCCCCGTAGCCTAGCGGTTCGGCAAAAGAGACCGATAGAATAAGTACTAGGTTTACAAAGAATAGGTCCTGAAGTCGATTTGCTCGACTAAAGGCGGTGCTCCAGCATGGCCGCAGTCAAATGACTGAAACAAGTAAATGAGTAATATAAGCACAGGAGTGACTGTGTGGTAAGTAGCTTACTTACTAACTATATGGTTCCGGGTTCAGTTCCACTGCGTGGCACCTTGGGCAAGTGTCTTGTGTACTATAGCCTCATGCCATCCAAAGCCTTGTGAGTGGATTTCGTAGGTGGAAACTGAAAGAAGCCTGTCATATATATATATATATGTTTGTGTCTGTGTTTGTCCCCCTCATCATCGCTTGACAACCGATGCTGGTGTGTTTACGTCTACCATAAGTTAGCAAAAGAGATTGATAGAATAAGTATGAGGCTTACAAAGAATAAGTCCTGGGGTTTATTTGTTTGACTAAAGGCGGTGCTCCAGCATGGCTGCAGTCAAGTGACTGAAACAAAGCGATAAAAGAATATGGAAAAGTGTAGAGAAAAGGATAAAGACTAAAGCAATGGAGAAATGCACATGAATCTTTATGAGGTCGTGCTGAAGATGGTTGGGGGTAGAATGACTGGAAGGGATAGAGAAAGGAGTTTCATATATACAGGAGCAACAGGGGAAGTAACTGTAGGTCAATATGGACCATAATGTGTGTGTGTCTGTAGGCTATTTAAGGTGTATGTGATGTGTTTCTTTGTATTAGTCTGTAAATCACGAACCTAATATGCAGGGATTAGGAATGTCTAGATTTATTGTTACAATGTGTGTGTGTGTGTGTATGTGTGTGTGTGTGTGTGTGTGCATTGCTGTGTTGTTGTGAATGTTGTTAGAGCTTAGTAATGAGCAAATGTGTGCTTAGTATGTATAATTATGTATGCGTATGTATGTATCTATGCATATATACATACATATATATATGTATGTGTATATATATATATATATATGTATGTGTATATATATCTATCTATATGTATGTGTATATATATATATATATATATATGTATGTATGTGTATATATATATATATATATATATATATATGTATGTGTGTATATATATATATATGTATGTGTATATATATATATATATATGTATGTGTATATATATATATATATGTATGTGTATATATATATATATATATAT
>NC_068990.1:86203298-86213111 GCF_001194135.2 Octopus bimaculoides | reverse complement strand
ATATGTACATATGTATATACATATATACATATGTAGACTTTATTAATAAAGCTGCAAAGACATCACAAAAATCTGCTACTCAGAGTTTCACGTTCCTGTTCATCAGACAATTTTAGTTGAGAATCAAAACTGTCTGACAAACGGAAACATGAAACTCTGAGTAACAGTTTCTGTGATGTCTTTGCAGCTTTATTAATAAAGCACATTACTCTACCTCCTGTATTTGAGTACTATTTTCTCTACTCGGGTATATATATATATATGTTAAGAGTAGATATAGGAAGCATATGACCAAAAGTGTCCTGGGGCTGATATCTAGAACATCAGCCTCTGCTACAACTTTTTCTTTTTAAGGAAGCAGGATATGATTTGAGGGCAATTTGGCTGCTATATGTAGCAGGTCAAGCTATCACTTGAGTCACCACCCCTTGTTGATTTATGTATTAGATAGTAGGTAGAGCTTGTGTTGAAGAGCTAAGTTCTAGAGAGACAGACCAAGTGATCTTGCTCAGCTCATTACAAACCACTCTCATTTATTAAGGACGTGAGAGTGTAATAATTACTATTAATTACTTCAATTGATTTCCTATTCTATTAAGGAAGAAACTATTTGAAGTCAGCATCATAATAATTAATGCACAGTCATAATTTGGAAAACCACAGTCGGAAAATTTATATCTGACGTTGTTGTTCTCCAACTCAATGCTAGAAATAACTGCCAAATCCCTTTTGTATTACATTTTACTGACTTAAAATAGGAAAGGTCACATTGCTTAAAGTAGTCCAAGATACACTATCAATCTATATGATTGCTCAGTCTGTGAAAAATAGCTGCCAAATTTTCCCCCAAAACACCGTTTTATACACAAAGACGTATTGGATTATATAGTTTTAGTTATGCTATGTCTGAAAGAATGGTTATTGAATGGTCATAGATGAAATGTATTTAGCCATAGATCTAAGACACTGGCCATGGCTGTGGGAATGAGAAGCTTCCTTCTCAACCCATGGTTTCAGGTTCAGTCTCACTCCATGGCACCATGGACAAGTTTCTTCTACTAATGCCCCAGTATCCTCTACAGCGTTCATAGAGGATTCGCTGATCAAGTCACCGCCAATTATCTGAATAGATGTATCCTGGGTTTGAAGTGAGTTCTAGAGACATGGTTTAGCAAAAGCTAAGGGATGCCTCACTTCAGCATGCCAGACAACAACCTGGGAAATTCCAAGGGCACTTGCGTGCTTTTAATGAAGTCTGATTTTATTGCAAGTATTCCAAAAGGATAACTTTCTCCTCCCCCTTCCTGCTACCAGTCACAGAGTCCTTCAAAAGAACCATGTGTACTTCTCTTCCTCCATTCACTACAACCCATGCCAGCGTGGACAATGGATGTTAAATGATGGTGATGATATGACCTATCTGATGACTCCCCCCCCCCCCAGTCACAGAGGCCCTCAAAAGGAACTATGAGTAATTTCCCTTCCTCCGTTCACTGTATCCTATAAGATGAAACAAAAATGACCTAAATTTTGACTTGTACTTTTTCTTAACGACTTGAAAGAGTGAAAAGGAAGCTGACCTCAGAACCTCGAAGACATAACTAAACACTTCAAAGAATCCTGTAGAATGCTTTACCAATTTTGCTGCTCATCCATCCTCAGTGATTCTAAACATAGTCAGAGTGGCACACATTTTGTTTGTTTGTTACATGTGTGTAAGGGAAGGCTATCACCAAATAGATTTGATGCCTACTTAACTCATATTTATTTCAGTGACCCTTAGAAAGCAGGATGACCTTGGGATATAAAAGTGGAATACCACAAGGCATTTTATTCTCTGCTTTCTCCGTTTCTGTCGATGCATCACCTTACAGTGTTCGTACACATAAAACATTAATCTACACAGCCCGTGTTTATAATATGTTGTTCTATATAGCGAGTTTATATACACTAAACTTTGACACAGTGAATCTCCATGCATTAACCAACTTGGTACCAATTATACCTTGGCTTTTTGATCATAGAGGCCCCATTCACCCCTCTTGATGGTGTGTGTGTGTGTTGGGTCTTGTGTGTGTGTGTTGGGTCTTGTGTGTGTATATATGTATGTATAAATATATAGACATGTATATGTGTATGTATGTAGATAAACATATATATATATATGTGTGTGTGTACATGTATGTGTATATATATATGTGTGTGTGTGTGCGTATATTTGTGTTTGTGTGTGTGTGTGTATATATATATATATTCTTTGGTAACCGGAAGGAGAGGTGGGAGTGAGATACAGGTGGTGGTGTTACGG
Source organism: Octopus bimaculoides (assembly GCF_001194135.2). Classification (NCBI taxonomy): domain Eukaryota; kingdom Metazoa; phylum Mollusca; class Cephalopoda; order Octopoda; family Octopodidae; genus Octopus; species Octopus bimaculoides. The sequence continues at coordinate 86,210,803 of NC_068990.1, read as the reverse complement.
TAGTGGGGTAGATAGAGAAAAAAAAATCTCATAGCTAAACTCCACCACACCCATGGTTTCTTTCTTCCTTATGAATCACATATTCACTACAGCTGACACATCCTCGTGGTGGTGGTGGCGGCAGTGGTTTCTGTGTGGTGATGGGGTAAGTGTGGAGAAAGGGGGTTGCTGGAACTTGCTTCATGGTAGGATTGTTTACTACTGGTATATCATGGTGGTGGTGGTGGTGGTGGTGGTGGTGGTGGTGGTGATCATGGCGGTGTTGCGGAGTATAGTGCAATAGGGAAGTTGAATTAATGGCAGCAGCTCACAGTGTTATGTAGCTATGTCTATTAAGTGTTGATGCAACTGTAGCTGTTGTTTAGCCCCAGGTCTGCCCTTAACCAGGAGACACATTGATCAGTCACTCCAGCCATGGTCATCCAGCTTTTTTGTACACCAGAGACTAACTCCACTGTTTAAGGTTTCCCTTCTCAGTGCTAAGGCAGCACATCACTCTCATAATCACATCTCAAATAACAGGAATAAGAAGCTTGCTTCCCAACCACATGGTTCCTGGTTCAGTCCCACTGCGTGGCATCTTGGGCAGGTTTCTTCTGCTATAGCCTTAAGCCGACCAAAGCCTTGTGAGTGTATTTGGTAGATGGAAACTGAAAGAAGCCCGTTGTATATATATGTGTATGTGTGTGTGTGTGTCTTTGTGTCTGTGTTTGTCCCCTCCACCATTGCTTGACATCCGATGTTAGTGTGGTGGTACTAGGCTTACAAAGAATAAGTCCTGGGTGTCGACTTCTCCAACTGAAAAACCCTTTAAGCTTGTGTTCCAGAATGGCCACAGTCAAATGACTGAAACAAGTAAAAGATCTGATCTCTCTGTCATTTGTAATGTTCATTAATTCACATTATTTTGAATTAATCATACATTATCTTGTAGCTTTGAGATTTCAATGATGTGGTTGTATATTTTTAAAATGACATTGTAGGGTAGGTGTAAGTAGCCTGATCTGGCCTGTTTGTGCATAAAACATGTGAAATATTTGGGCTGGGTATGGCTGGTTTAAATGTTAGAGGGTTGAGGCAGAATTGGAAGAGGAGCAAAAACTGGTTTAGCAGAAAGAGCCTGCCACATATGAGAAGCAGATAAGTACCACTATGAAGACCAGGGACAAATACACTTAACCCTTTGGCATTTAAGCCGATATACCAGCCTCAAATTTTCTACCCGTTTAATGTTCTGCCAGCTCACCGCCACCTTTACATCAGTTAACCATGAATGTGGGCAGGGCCGTGGAATCAAAACAAACTCCGACTCTGACTCTATGTAATTAAGTGATTGTGGTCTTTTTACTGACTCCGGTTACCTCTTAATTGTTTCCAATTCCAACTCCACAGCCCTGAATGTGGGTCCAGGTCGTTGGAGCAGAGATGTTGAGTGGAACACTGGACTCAACCCACACGTAAAGTGATGATGCTGAAAAGAGCATTTGACCAACTAGAAATAGCAGCCAAATCTCTTTCAAATCACACCTTACTATCTTAAACCAAATCTGAATGAACACAGCTGAAATGAATGTCTTTAATAATAGGTGTGCCCACTGAAAGCTGACCTGGACTAAACAGCAACAGCTTACATGTGCCAGTAGTATGAGTAGGGCATTCTAGACTCACTTCATATCCATATGTTGTTGGCACTCCGTCGCTTACGACGACGAGGATTCCAGTTGATCCGATCAACGGAATAGCCTGCTCGTAAAATTAATGTGCAAGTGGCTGAGCACTCCACAGACACGTGTACCCTTAACGTAGTTCTCGGGGATAAGAGTGAGAGAAAGTTGTGGTGAAAGAATACAGCAGGGTTCGCCACCATCCCCCTGCCGGAGCCTCATGGAGCTTTAGGTGTTTTTGCTCAATAAACACTCACAACGCCCGGTCTGGGAATCGAAATCGCGATCCTATGACAGCGAGTCCGCTGCCCTAACCACTGGGCCATTGCGCCTCCACTATATCCATATAATAACCCTACATATGCATGAGTTGATGGAAGTGCTTCATGTAAAAGCTCCTTCATTGGTTCATTGCAGCTCTTCTCTCAGCCCAGGCTTCATCCAGCCTGAACAGATCAATGTACACAATATACACTAATTGGAATCCTTACAACAAAGTAAACTCTACTAAAGATACCCTAAGATCAAACAGTGGTGGTGGTGGTGGTGGTGGTTTTCAACTGAGCGGTATGTTGACCTATTTGACTCTCTGCATTTAGCTGTGACTGACCCAGTAAATGGTTGAGAACAGAATGTCTCCTGGGAAAATCTGGACAGATGTTTATAATTGCTTGGGAGATTTTTTTCTTTTCTTTTGTATTTTTATGTATTTTTTTTTTTTGTAGAAATACCATTTTTGTAATAAAAAAAAAAATAAAAGTTTTATAAGTTTTTTTCATTATGCTTATATAATAAAGAAGTTTTGTATTCACAAAGTTCTAGGTTCAGTCGAACAACACAAAATCTTAGACAAATGCCTTCTACTACAGCCTTCAGTTGGCCAATGCTTTGATATGGAATTTTGGTAGACAGACACTTTGTTGTCTGTTCTGTGTGTAAAAGTATGTACATGAATGTGCATGCATATATATATATGTGTGTATGTAGAGGTGCAATGGCCCAGTGACTAGGGCAGCGGACTTGCAGTTGTAGGATTGCGATTTCAATTCCCAGACTGGGCGTCGTGAGTGTTTATTGAGCAAAAACACCTAAAGCTCCACGAGGCTCCAGCAGGGGTGGTGGGGAATCCTGCTGTACCCTTTCACCACAACTTTCTCTCGCTCTTTCTTCCTGTTTCTCTTGTACTTGTATTTTTAAGGGCCAGCCTTGCCACACTCTTGTGTCACGCTGAATCTCCCTGAGGGTTAGACAGGTTCAAATCCTGCTAAAGTCAAGTTTGTTTTTCATCCCTGCCTGATCAATAAAGCCTCATTCAAGTACTGGAGGTCAATGGAATTGACTAAACTCCTCCCCTTAAAAAAAATGCTGACCATTTACTGAAATTAGAAGCCTCTGTTGTATGTATTGCTTTATGGTTCTTATGTGTTTGCGATTATTATATTAATGATATTATTTCCTTGCATATTAAGGTTTCATGTGGTTGACATTAATTGGTCATATTCATTCAGGTGTTCTTAATCACATGGAACGTTTATGTGTGAAGAATAATTCTGTTCAACATCACACAATAGACTGTAAGCACTTCTTTCTAACCCAGGTGTGTATGAAACACCTTGTTTATGCATGAAAACACAAACCCATAACTTCATATCTATCTATTTATTCGTGTGTGTGTGTGTGTGTGTGTGTGTGTATATATATATATATAATAATATTAGGGACAAAATCCAAAATTACAGGTAAAAACCCAATTAAAATCAATTTATAAAAAATTAAAATTAAATTGAGCTTTACAGATTAAAATATATATAAAATATATAGTTTTAGGGAAAAGAACCAAGTTTCATGAACTCATCGATGAAAATCCACTATCACATATAGAAAAATTAATAATTAAAAGCACAATAAATTAGTATAATATAATACAAAGTAAATATCATAAGATAAAGATAATAATAATAATAATATATATATATATATATCCCATGCCAGCATGGAAAAAGGATGTTAAATAATGATGTGTGTGTGTACAAATATATAATATCATATATATGTACACACACACACACACACACACACACACACACACACACACACACACACACTATGTATTCCATAAAGAAAAGATATTTAAAATGTTGACAAGGACACTATTTGTAAGGAAGGAAAAAATTTTATGTGACTTTGTCGTTATTGTGTATGTGAACCTTTGATGTAAGCAACTCCTTTCAGAAAATATAGCTCAAGAAATTTATTTAAAAAAAAAAAGGTTTTGTCATTTACATGTCCTCCCCACACTAGTGAGACTGATGTTCAGTTTGAATAGCTTAAAATAAATGTCTAAATGTGTGTAGGGAAAATGTGACCAGGGAGTTTGAGTTCTGGGTGACAAGATGTTATGAGAGAGACAAAAAGAGTATGTAGGTCTGGTTGTAGGAGGTATGCAATTATTAGTTCAGAGGAGCAGGCCTCATTGTAGTGAGTGTAAGGGAGGTAGCAGAGTTAATTCTTACCATTTAGAGTGGGGCATGGAATGTTCAAAATCAAAGCCAGGACATTTGACCCTTTCGATACCAACCCAGCTGAAACCGACTCTGACTCTGTAGTACAAATGTCTTGTTTGCATAAGTTTTGAATTAAAATCTTCTACCAAATCTGAGTCACAATTTATGTCCCTAATACCAGCTTAATGATAACTAAGTTATTTTACTAAATTCTTTGTTATATTTAAAATCAATTCTAGCAGGCAAAGCTTGACCAATTCATGCCATCTTGGTGACGCTTGTCAGATGATGTCAGAGGTCAAGGGGGCAGATAAATGACATTCACTTCCTTAATTTTATGTCAAGATAAGAACTTTGGGACAAATTGACCAACAGTTAGAATTCAACTTGGGACTGGATCAATAAAATGATTGCATTACAGAATTAATTCTCATCCATCCTTAACCTCTGATCACACACCAGTAGGGCATATAGTCATTATAGACGTATTATAGACATGCTATTTAGCCCTTTTTAATTTTGGGTCACAGGCCCAATTACCTCTCCCACAGGAGCTTGCTGAAAAGTCTGCACAGAGTGTGGCTTTAAGCTAGTATATATATATATATAACGGGATTATTAGTGAGGGATTATCAATCCGGGAAAGATACTTTATAAGCTCTCTGTTAATACACCAAGCTAACAATATTGTTTAGATTAGTAAAGAACTTGGCGTATTCTTGCAGCGGGGTCCAAGGTTATAGTTCATCACCATTCTACAGGGTGTCCACAAAGTCTGGGTACATGTGGATTAACACATACTTTAAGAAATTATTATTTCTTATATTTAATTGTTTAGGTTATGATTTTATTTACACCATGTACCCAGACCTTGTGGACACCCTGTATATTGTAAATCCGTGATTGTGTTCCAATTATACTGCCTTTTTACAAGACAAGGCATAAATAATGGTCATTACATATTGCTTTACTATAATCAAATTTTCTACAGTAAAGTAATATATACTAACCATTATTTATGCCTCATCTTATATGTATATATTTATATATTTATAGTAGTAGCACTATTCCACATATGTGAGCAAATATTCCATTGTGGGCTGCACAAGAATGTTCTGGTTCAGAATAACATGCCAAATCTTTGAGATGCAGTTTTGGTAGTATGAGGTTGCTATAAAAAAAAATTAGTTGAGATTATGTGACATCAAATTCATAGCAACTAACTTAGCTGGGGAGGAATCTTTGACGTACATTTTTGTCGTTGATGAGTAGCAAAGGTCAGATATGACGACATTTATTGATGTGTCGCAGTTGTGTTTGTGTGAAAAAGAGATTGACAAGGATTAGATTGCCATTTCAATGTTAACGGATGCTTTTTAGGGTCTTCATTGGCTCAAGTATATCAATTTGACTTTTAGTGTTTAAGCTTTGATCAGATCCTGATCTGCTTTAAAACTTACTTGCCACTTACACCTTATTCATACATACATATCTCTTTTACTTGTTTCAGTCATTTGACTGTGGCCATGCTGGAGCACTGCCTTTAGTCGAGCAAATCGACCCCAGGACTTATTCTTTGGAAGCCTAGTACTTATTCTATCGGTCTCTTTTGCCAAACCGCTAGGTTACGGGGACGTAAATACACCAACATCAGTTGTGAAACGATGTTGGGAGGACAAACACAGACACACAAACATATACACTCATACATATACATAACATATATACATATATACAACGGACTTCTTTCAGTTTCCGTCTACCAAATCCACTCACAAGGCTTTGGTCGGCCCGAGGCTATAGGAGAAGACACTTGCCCAAGGTGCCACGCAGTGGGACTGAACCCAGAACCATGTGGTTGGTAAGCAAGCTACTTACCACACAGCCACTCCTGCGCCTATATGTACATATAATAATAACAATAATTCTAGGATGCAATTTATAAATATTTAATATATGTTTCCACAAATCACACGACTTGATTTGTGGAAACGCATATAGTGATGTATTAAATGTTTATAATTTTATTATATTTATCTTACGTTATATCAATATAACCCTGATGTAACCCTGAAAAACTGACCTACTAGTCAGCATCAATAGACAGTAGCTGGCTTAATGAAATAAGAGCTTTATTTGCTTACCCTTAATGTTATCTTAAACGAAATGAAAGACATGTACACAGACATGCAGGAAGTAAATAGACACCTTTAATTTTCAAAATTTTTTATTTGATATTAATTGGTTGAAGGAGAAGTTTTCTTCTAGCTGCTCGTCCATAATACCCAAGCTTATGCAGATATGTAACACACATTCTTGGACTAACTTCTGGCTGTTTTGCAATGTTAGAAGCCTTCGAACAGGGTTTGTTTTCCACAATTCTCTTCAAACAGCAAAGCTTCCTTTCTGAGGGCTCAGGTCAGCTGGGACGAGAATCTGTTGACTCTTTTCCTTGGGTTTTGAATTGCACTATAATCCTATTAACAGTAGCAAAACGAATTAAAAGATTTTTGGCAATTTTTTGCTGGTTAAGGCCAGCCTCAGATTACCCAACAATACCCTCCAGTTTTCATCAGGTGTCTTTGGGAAATTTCAAACCTGGGTTCTCATTCCTAAGTTATTTTTCGATGTTGCTGTTGTTGTTGTTGTTATTATTATTATTATTATTATTATTATTATTATTATTGTGTGTGAGCATCTTAACCTTCTTAGAATCAGCACAATCTATACCACCACCATACCACCACCACCACCACCATTCCCTCACCACCTCTTCACTACTGCCATTTCTTCACCACTCTTCCCATCCTTAAATTTAAGAGGTCTTGTTAGTTGGCAAGAAGGAAGTGTCATCCATTGGCATTGCAGCTGATATTATTAAAAGTTGCCCCCGCATATAATCACTTCGTTCTTCAACGATAATCAAAAGATCCTGTTTTTCTGGCAGAAATGGAAATACGTGTTGCTGTTATTATGTCCTAGGTCAACCCTCAATAAAGAAGGCAGACATGGTCAAAGCCCTTCCAGCCATGACTATCATGTCTTTTTTTCTTCCAGATATTACTATATCTAAAACTACATTATCCAAAGCTTTCAATTAGTTTTTTAAAATTTTGTTGTTGTTCTTGTAAATGGTTTTGCAACCATGTAGTTTCAGTTTCCATACTGCTACACAGCACCTTGGCCAACTATCAATTAAATTGTCCTCTGAACTCCACAACACAAGAATTAAACAATTACTTTACTGTTTACAAGAGATCCTGTATACTTGTTACAGTCGGCCACACCAAGGAAACCGCTGGATTTCGACAAATAAGAGCAGTTTTTAGTTTGTATC
>NC_068990.1:86193828-86202993 GCF_001194135.2 Octopus bimaculoides | reverse complement strand
GCGGTGGTGGTGGTGGTGGTGGCAGCAGTGGTGGTGGCGGTGGTGGTAGCTCATATGTTACAGCTGGATGGTGCCATTCATTCTGTTGTTTAACCATGAAGTAGGAGTGGGTGGAGTCCGTTTCAGTCCAGCAAACTGGAGCAAGGAAAGCTAACGTGGCTTGCTGAGAGTTTCCACTACACAAATGGCTGTAGTAAGATTTCAAACTTCACATCCTATTATCAGTAACCTTCATAACTACTGTACCACATTCATAGCTATTGTACCTCAGCATACAATATAATAATGTACTTCATATCTGATGGCATATAAGATGCACTTTCCTCCCCCAAGAATATCTCAAGAAATTCACCCTGGCACCAATAAGCAAAGTTGGACCTCCCATAAGATTTAATGTACTAAAAACTTTTGTTCTTGAATATGTGCTGCAGAAATTGGTGTGCATCTAATATGCCCTCTGTGTCTTTTATGCCATCAAATATGGTATCTGATACAAGGTGACATTTGTCGCCATTGCCTAAACTAAATTCATAACACTATATAATGTGATTTTTGTTCTTAAGTAGCAACTGTTATTTCCTGTTTGCTTACCCCTAGAAAGTATGAAAAATGGGTATTGTTACTTTCAAATTTTGCGTTTGTTACATTTACTCAAACCCCAAAGAATCCCTCTCAACACATGGCTATGATGCTTCCCCATTACTCCTGCTCATGATCAGAGATTTATATATTGTCAAGGGACATGTTCAAGTGGTTACGGTCGACCAAATGACAAGCAAATCTGTGGTATTGAACAGAATATTTGCTATAACAATATTTCTGCTTCAGCAATTCAGCACTGAATCTGTCTGAAATGTAATGGAAAATGAGTCAGTTTCAAAACATTGATGTGCAGGTCACAAAAGCAAAGTTTAAAGGGAATAGTAGTCATTTCCTTAGACTTTTAAACAGAAACAAAAAGGAAATAACACTTACTGACCCAAGACAAAAGAAGAAAGAAAAGAAAAAGAAAATTTGTTGCACAGTATGATTTAATATGCTATATATGGTAATCTCTGCATTTTTTTTTTTCATGTGCTTAACTCATAATATTTTTACATATTTCCATTTGCAGGTGAACACTAATGGAATAATATCATTCACTTATAAAGAAAGTTCATACACTCCTGTAGACTTTCCCCGGAATAATTCCTTCCCAGTGATTGCTCCATTTTGGGCAGATATTGACATTGAAAGTGTCGGTGGCACTGTCTACTACTTGGAATCTAGTGACGAAAATTTGTTGGCTTTAGCCTCTGCAGAAGTTCGTAAATATTTTCCCTATCGTAGGAATTACAATGCAAAGTGGATATTCATTGCAACATGGTACAATGTCGGATATTACCAGGCTAGAGATCTTAAGAAAAATTTGGTAAGGAAAGAACAATCTGCATATTGTTGATTTTTTTTTTCTTTTTCTTCTTTTCCCTTTATCAATAAATTTACCATTTATCACCATTCTTTCAATGCTGATGAAAAAAAAAATAATTGAGGCATTGTATTTATTATGAGTCTAAGATGTTGGATTATTGATTTATTATTATTATTATCAAATCTTGCTAAAGCTCTAGAATGTGAACAAACATTCTTATTTTATATTTAAATGTTTTTTGGGTTTTTTTTTTTTTTAGTGGGGGGGAGATGGATAAGAAAGCTTATCATCCAACTGTAAAAATATTTCCTTCTCTGTGCTCATTCAGTCTGCTAGAAATAACAGTCAAATTACACTCTACCATCATAGAAGAGGCAGTATGTATTGGCTTATGTAGTCCTTTATATGTTATGCCTGAGAAAAAAGGTAGGTGTGTGAGGCCAGATCCGGCCAGTTTGAACATAGAACAGGTAGAATATTTTGGCCGGATACAACCAGTTTATACACTAAAGGGTTAAAGTGCAAACAGTACAAAGCACCCAGTACCACCCCCACCAAGTGTTCTCTTGTGAGCTTAAGACCAAGAAAAACCCATGAAAGACGAAATAGCAGCCCATGGTGCTGCCCCCTCTCTACTGCTTAGTCAGGGAGGGAGACTGGTACTTATTATTTTTCTACTTTTTCTCTCGGGCTTCCAAGACTCGGTAGGGGTAAGAAGGCGAAGAGCTGGGAAAGAATATCTTCCGATCTGCCAATCTGAACTGGTCCTTTATTTTAAGAACCCCGCTGAAAGAATGAAGGACAAAGTTGACCTCAGGAGGATTTGAGCTGTGTGCAGAGAGCTGGAACGGATCCAACAAAGCATTTCGTTTTATGCTTTCATGATTCTACCAATTTATTGCAAATATGTATACACACACACACGCACAATTATATATGCATGCATGCCCATATTTATATATTAAAAAACTCATTCACCCAGCGCATACTCCAACATACATCCTGTAGTTACTGTGTATTTGTGTGTTATACTTGTACACATAGACACACATCCACTCAAGCATATATACATACACACGAACATCCTGTAGTTAGTGTATGTTTTACTTACACCCTCACATATATCTACACAGTATATATGTGTCTGCATATACATACAGTATCTCTGTGTATATACATACATGCACATGCACACGCTCATATATATTTACACACACTTCATGTACACTACTTCCTGTAGTGTATTTGTGTGCGTTAGATTCCAGATGGGCGTTAACTTCTCTTATTGAGAATCAGTTATGCAGTAACTATTATGTCATCTCTTAGTTGCTACCTTATCATTGGTGAATGTCTTAAGTGCTTCTAGATTTCAACTAATTTATAACATAATTAGTTTGGTTCTATTCTCTGTATGTGTGTGTGGTGGGGGATAAGGGCTTTGTATGTAATAGTGTTGGTGTATTTTATTATTGGTTTGTTTTTCTTTTTCCTTTGGAAGTGGGGCTAAAAATATTTGAGAAAAAAACCCAACCTGGTGGCCATTGGTTGTCTTTCATGCATTGAACTGAAGGAAGTCTATGCCAAAAGAATTTTAACTGATTTGGCACCAATCTATCTGAGACCACCATCACTGGGTTGTTGTTGGTTTTGAACTTCATATTTTAAAAATTATTGAGATTTACCATTAACAGACTATGGAACCTGGTGCAGCCTCTGGCCTTGCCAGTTTCTGTCAAGCCATGTAGCTCATGCCGGCATGGAAAACGAACATTGAATGTTGATGATGATGATTAAGGTACAGGTGTGACTGCATGGGAAGAAGCTTACTTCTGGGTTCTGTCCCACTGCGTGACACCTTTTGGGCCCAAGTGTCTTCTATTATAGCTTCAGGCTGACCACAGCCTTGTGAGTGAATTTGGTAGATGGAAACTGAAAGAAGCCTGTTGTGTATGTGTGTGTCTTTGTGCTTATGTCTGTCCGCCATCGCTGTTTGACAGTCGGTGTTGGTATGTTTATGTCTCCATAAAATAAGCACTTTTTATGCTTATTTTATGTTAATTTATGTTCCTCTAAATTTCATTTGTATTAAACTATTTGCTATGCTCTTGTAATACAAATAATACAAGTATCCACAATATTTTTTCTTTCTTTTCTTATATTAATATATATATATATATATATAAAAATGGAACAAAAACGCAATAGAGGGCATTAAAGCGTTCGGACAGATAGACGGTACAAAGGCAGACAAGAGAAACAACAATTAGAAGGACAGGCAAAAAAAGACGAGTCGTTCTTGGCTTTCTTTCATCAGTCAAGTACCAGAAGTCACGACCATTTTGGACAGTTACACTTGAGATGGTTTGATCTGGTTGTCCACAAAAAAGTCTAAGCTAAGAGCATTAGACCCCTTTGTAAGAAAGTTAGCGACTGTGTACAGCAACAAAGACGGAAAAAAACGGACAAACAAAAAAAAATGGAGAACATGGTACACAATTGTGAATACAACATGAAATAACAACAGGCATCATTCTATTATATATATGCACACACACACACACACAAGGGGGTGTTGAAAAGTTCCTGGCTTTAAGAGTATCTTGAAAGATCTGGATGGAGGCCCAGCCTTCCAAGTACTTTTTCAGGGCTTAGAAAAACTGAAGGACCGTTGCAATAAATGTGTGAATCTGAGAGGGGAATATGTTGAATAAAATTACGATTAACTGATCCTCCTGTATTTTTTTTTTACTCAAAGCCAGCAACTTTTCTGTACGCCCTCTCATATATTACCAATAGCAACAGATTTCTTGTATGTTTTATTTTTTCTTCTGCTATCAGTCAGCGAAAAGGATGACTTTTTGTGTTTGGTGATTCTGAATGAAAGGAGTAATGCACGTGGCCTTTGCAGGTCCTTCATGACTGGTATTGTTAACGTTCTGTTTCAACTGTTCCAAGTTGAATCTGTGAGACATATGCAGGCAGGAAATACTACTGGGATAATGCTCCGAGTGGAGTAAGAACAGGACCATTTTAACTCTGAACAGAAGTAATTATATAGTAACAGTAGAAAAAAGCCAAGAGAGAGAGACTTCACAGCTGTGAGTTAGAGGCTGGAGTATCTGTGAGTGGCTTTTCTCTGGTTGCATTCCAGAATATCAACATGTGTAGTAGCAGCAACAGTACCGTTTCCAATGTGGGCCTCACTTGAACTTATTAGATCGTCCCAAATTGTTAAGTATTTTCTACTTAACATGGGAGTTTCACACGGGAATATACAGGAGGTTTCTCTGTTGCTTTTCCTTCATGGTTTTGTTTTTCTTTGTTTTACAAGACTCCATTTTGTTTGACCAGGTAGAAATAAGTTTTCCACTCATGCCCAAAGCACTTAGAAGGTACAAACTTGAATAAATATTTGCTGAGTTTTTCTCCAACACGCTAACAGTTCTGCCAATTTGCCATTTTGAATTATAGTGCAGTATTCAGAATAAAGTTGTCATAATGTTTATAAACAGCAATTTTAACAAACTTTGGATTATGAACAAGAACGGAGGAGTCTTGAGTATCAGTTTATAGTGGTGAGTTCCATTTTCTCGTTTTATGACCTGGACTTCTTCCAGTTTCTGTCTACCAAATCCACTCACAAGGCTTTGGTTGGCCTGAGGCTATAGTAGAAGACACTTGCCCAAGGTGCCGCGCAGTGGGAATGAACCCGGAACCATGTCATTGGTAAGCAAGCTACTTAACACGCAGCAACTCCTGCGCCTATATGTATATTTCTGTGCGTAAGTGGTTAAGAAGTTTGGTTCTCAGTCATAAGGTCTCAGGTTCAATCTCATTGCTAGGTACCGTTGGAAAGTGTCTTATACTATTTATAGCTCAGAATCAGTACAAGTCTTGTGAGTGAAATTCGTTTGATGAATTGTGGGAAAGGCTGTTGATGTACCGTTATCCAAAGACCAGTCCTTGTCATGCAGTGCCCTGAGAATTACCATTTAAGTAAGATGAACAAATGATACACTCAAACGTTGAAGTACTACAGGAAAAGCCATGTGTGTGGAATGGGGGGAGGGAGGAGTACATTTAGGGAACAATTTTGTATATGAGTTGTTGTTAGTGAAGGCAATGTGTCATTATAGTTCTATGCCATCTGGTGGTGAGCTGGCAGAATAGTTAGCATGCCGGGCGAAATGCTTAGCAGTATTTCATCTGCCTTTATGTTCTGAGTTCAAATTCCGCCAAGGTTGACTTAGTCTTTCATCTTATCAGGGTCAATAAATTAAGTACCAGTTGTATACTGGGGTCGATGTAATTGACTATCCCCCCTTCCCCGAATTTCAGGCCTTGTGCCTATATTAGAAAAGATTATAGTTGTTTGTGAGCATGCTAAATAGCCTAATTGTTTGTGGGGTCAATGTGGAGCCTTCTTTTGTCAGTGAGTTGTTTTAGTGACCTGGTTTGTGCAATAAATGACTGATTTTTTTTTTTTTTTTTCCATTGTGAGTTTATTGTGTGACATAGTTGGGATCTTTTTTAAAACGGGGGCCACATTTTTCATTAACGAAACACTTTGAAACTTGGAACACTGGTAGAATGTGTCATATAAAACATCTTTTTCTCTTAGTCTTCTTAAAAAAAAAAGAAATCCATAAGTTATTCCATGTTAAAGTTGTCGTATTTCTGTAATTTCAACCAATCACTGACGTCCATTCAGCCGATATACATTAAGTGCTGACTACATAAACAAACGATTCTGAAACAATTAACCCTAACCCTAACCCTAGGGTTAGGGTTAAAGCAAATTTAAAATGAAAAAAGCAAATAAAACGAAGGTATGGAGATTAAATACGCTTTACATCGCTTAATGAGCCAAAGGAGTAAATGTAAACAACTGAATACTTGTCAGTGATTGGTTGAAATTATCGAAATAAGACAATTTTTTACATGAAATAAATTCGAATATAAAAATATTTTTCTGTTCTATAACACAAAATAGATAAGTATACGAAGTTTGAAAGTCTTTCCGTACCAAAAACACTACGTAAAACATTAATGAAAAATGTGGCCCCCGTTTTAAAATAGATCCCATAGTTGTTTGTTAGTGATGGCAGTGTGACCTAGTGAGACAGTCCTGTTGTTTCTTGGTGCAGTTGTGACCTAGTTGCTTTGCTGATGAGAACACTATGCAACCAGTTTCCTTGTCCACAACAAGGTCCAGTCCTTATTGTAGTATGGTGGCTTGCATGCTTCAACGACTGAGAGCTGGTCCAGCAGAGTGCAATTTTCTGGTAGGGGTCAAGTGAAAGGATAACAACCAGATTAATAGGGAACGACTCTTCTACCTAGAAAAAACAATGCTACCAGAGTGCCAATGACATTTCAAAACTAACAAGACTTGGGAGAGGAAGACCTTACTGCCCAGCAGAGAAAAGTTGCCAATGACCTATGCTCCTTAAGGAACGAAGGGTTTAGGTATTTCCTGGTACCTGTAATATATGACCTATTTGGTAATGATTGTGTGACCAAGGTATTGAGTGGTGTGACACATTTTCTAGCACCAGTAATATGTTACCTGTCCTTGGTTATATGATGGGGTGGTGTGAACTGTTTCTTTTAGTTCCATTAATATATAACCTAGATGTTGTTAGTTTTATTAGTATATGACCTAGTTGTTTGTTAATGAAAGTTTGTGTGACCTAATTATTTGCTAGTGAAAACTGTTAATGAGATTAATGAAACCTAGTTGTTAAAGAGCAGTGTTTTACCTGGTTGTTCCAGGTATTTAGAAATAGTTTATGTGAGCTAATCATTTACTAGTTTGGGTACTGAGTAAGCTTAACCCTTTCGTTACCAACCCAGCTGAAACCACCTCTGACTCTGAGTACAAATGTCTTGTTTTCATAAATTTTGAATTAACATCTTCCACCAAACCTTAGTCACAATTTATGTTCCTAACACTAGCTGAACGATAACTAAGTAATTTTGCTAAATTTTTTGTTATATTTAAAGTAATTGAAAGAAGCACTCAAAATAAATACAGCAACGAAAGGGTTTAATTGTTAGAGAGGATAATGTATAACCTGGGAGTGTTATGATAAAGGCAGCATGGGACCTGATTGCTGAAAATGAGACCCTTCTAGTGTAACCTGGTTATTTGATAGTGATATAAGTTTGTGATTGAGTTGTTTGTTTGTCACTGTTATTGTCTGTTCTTTACTTTGCTCTGATGAGTAGATCTGTCATGGCAGAGTCTCAAACTTCTTTTGTCTTTAACCTTCGTTGTCATTCAGATTATTTTGTCAAATGTAATACTTATTTATTCACGTTGCTTTGAATTAACCATGCATTATCTTGTAGCTTTGCAATATCGATGATGTGATTGTTTATTCTGAGAACAATATTGTAGGGTAGGTGTGAAAGGCTGGATATAGCCAGTTTGAACATAAAATGGGTAGAATATTTTGGCTATATATATCCAGTTTAAATGCTACAGGGTTAAACATATTTTATCTAGGATTACAATTAAATGCACAAGTCTCTGATATCCAAGTGGCTAAAATATATCAGCAGAAGGGCACACAGGAGTTATGATCTGGATGCAGCCTGGCCCCATTAGAGTGTCAGAAGTTAAGGGCTGAATCACTTGACCGAGTGAGGTTTCTTCTCTAAAGTCCTTCTGGTGGTCAGCTCTCTTGAGAGTTTCTTATCATTGTTCATTAATCACTTGTTACTTAGCCTCTAACTAATCAAACAAGATGTAACTTAGATAGCGTCTGGCCAGCTGGGTCTGCCTTGTAAGTGCATCTGTATGAGGAACTTTCATAAACCCAAGTAGATCCTCTGGATTGAGTAACAGAGGCACCATATCTGTGTATCACATCCCCTTTTTTTCTCCCATTTCAAGTGGAGAAAAGCTGAAAGCAGACAACAATTGGGGAATGTGTGTGTGTGTGTGTGTATATGTGTATATATTTACTATTTTTACTGTGCCAGCCTATCTAATCGCAAGTGTGATAAGCTAATGTATTGTTGATTAATTAACCTTGTTTTGTAGCTTTACATATTCACACACACACACACACACACACACACTCTCTCTCTCTCTCTCTCTCATTTTCTGTTTTCTGTAACATCCTTCACATTGACTTGAGGAACTCATATCAGTGGATTCAAGTCACAAGTTCAAATCGTCATCATCAACTACATTTAACGTCTATTGTCCATGCTGGCATGGGTTGGTTGGTTTAACAGGACCTGGTGACCAGCAGGGTAGCATTGTGCTCCAGTGTCAGCTTTGGCCTGGTTTCTAGGGTTGGATTCCCTTCATAAAACCACTGGCACTTGTGAGACCATCAAATAACTTGCTATCTTACTTTCAACATATATCATCTGTTGTAGACTTCACAGGTCCTATTGTTGTAACTCATCGCTTAGCACACATACAGTAAAGAAAATCACCAAATTATTATTATTACTATTATTATTATTGTTATTATGAGATTGATGAATAAGCTGAATCGTTTGAGAATCAAACAAAATGCCCTGTGGTATTTGTTCCAACTCTTTTATACATTCAAGTCCCTTCATGACAGACTTTGTTTCCTTTCCAATCTTTCCAATGTCGGTAAAATAAAATTCTCATCAAAGAGAGTTGTTGGTGCTGTTGTAGCGTTAGTGTCAGACATTAAAGCTGCTGTAAGGATATGTTGTTGTTTGTTTGTTTATATATATATATATATATATATATATATATATAT
>NC_068990.1:86190459-86193818 GCF_001194135.2 Octopus bimaculoides | reverse complement strand
ATATATATATATATATATATATATATATATATAATTGTAGTAGTGGTAGTGTTGGTGTTGTGATGATGTCAGTTGCTGCTCTCTACAACAACAGCAACAACAACAACTGCTATGACTTCTGCTTTAGTTCATCTTCTATATTTAGTATCTGTTGTTTTATCTCTTCAGCTGCACAACATTCCAGCTAACAGTTACATACATACATATATAAATAAATATATATATATATGTATTTATTTATATATAGCCACCACTGCTATCGCTACTACTAGTAGCAGCAGTGGTAATATACAGAGGGGCTCTGCCCCACTATCGCGGAATTTCCCAGCATCCTTAAAGATATACTATATTTAGATGAAGGAAGGCTGATAGTGTGGGGTGGTAGAGTCCCTCTCCTCCTTTACCAGTTTGTAGTAAATATAGTTGGGGCTTGGTGTAGCAAGATGGAGGTTGAAGTTATATGATGCGTGTAGTTGTTAGCATTTGTGGGTAAGACTTGGAGTTATGTCATTGTATAGTTTGTGTGTGTGGTAAAGTTTGTATATGTGTTGTGTAGCTAAGAGGGAGTGAGACAGTCTATAAAGAGAAACTGGAATATCGTCAGAGAAAACCTCAAATGTTAGCCCCAGAGGATTTTTTTGAAGTACATGAGTACAACCCTATCAGACCAAGCAATTTTAATAAAAAAAAAAAATGAAAAAATATTTCTAAATTCATCATTGTTGTTGAACAAATAGGTGAATAAAGTACTCAATACATGGAGTAGAGTACATATATTCATTCAAAGCAGATTAATTATTTCATTACTGCTACTATGGAGTTTTCCCCGTTAATGCATTCATCTGAAGTTTATACCAAGCTGTCTGTCTGTCTGTCATTGGATCAACCAGTCTGTCTTATATATGCCATGCTGTTGGACCTTCATCTCCTGGTGGAGGCATAAGAGTGCCATTACAACATACTACATATCCTGGGCATGTTTAGATTTGATGCGGTCCATTCCTCTCTGAGTTTGAAGAACACTGCTCATTTATTCTAGAGAGAGAGAGAGACTGACAGAAAGAAATAAAGAGAAGAATTGAATTCAGATGGGTCTGATTCTCTTTATCAAACCCCAAAAAGATGAATCCATCACAAAGTGCAGTCTTAGCTGTGGCATGATGGCTTGTGTTTCTCAGTGACCTTGAGAGCTATTCCAGTGGAGCACAAGCTTCTGACAGGACTTCCCTTTACTAGACAGGTCGAAGGGTAGAGGCCAGACTAACATGGACCACCCCTAGCTGGAAAAAAGCAAAGTCAGAGAAGTATCGACAATTCAAAGCCAACAAGACAATGGAATGCCACCCCTCAGAGAAATGTATAATGTGGTGCTACAAAATCCTAAAAGAACCAACATCTTGTGTAATAGGTGAGGCCCTGACCTGTGACCCACAAAGGAAGCAAAAGAGAGGAAGGATATTGAGGCAGAGTTGCAAAAGCAGGGATCCAGCTAGATAGAAGCAGAAAAGACAGGTCCAGAGTCGAGGGTAGTGAAGAAAGCCATTAATGGTCTTATACTCCATAGGGAGTGAAAGGTTTTAAGTAGTTATAAGGGGTGACATTGTTGTATTTCCCCTGTCAACAAATAATCTGCTTTGCACCTCATGACTGTGTGCCCAGTACTCTAACTACTGAGTCGTGTGAAGATGCCTGGCTCAGTGGTTAGAGCATGAAGTTGAGCCCTGCAAAAGCCATTTAAGAGGTGTGAGATGAGGATTGAACTTACTAGCTTTTTCTCTTTGCTGTTGTTTAACAATCCATTGTCACTGTGTATATTTATATTTACTCAAGATACGCTGTATTGGTTCTGTAATAATAATTGGAAGCTAGGAGTGTTAACTGCTTTGTTAAGTGATCCACAGTAAACAATGACAGCAGTTAAATGCAAACGCATGGTTGTGTGGTGAGTGAGTAGTCCACAGTAGTCCATCGACTCAAATCTCAAAGTAGTTGGTGTTTTATAAGCAGTACCCCCACCGGTATTGAACCAGGAGCGCATACAAGGTGTGACTCTCACTAACCAATTACGCTTAGGGGGTGGGGCGGGTGAGTGTTGTGTTTGGAAGTGCCTTTTGTGCTGTGTGACTGTACTTTTCTATACTATGCATATTGTGTGTGGATGTGCCTTTTGTAATTGTGTGATTGTGTGTGTATGTGTGTGTGTGTGTGAGAGAGAGAGAGAGAAAGAAAAATGTGGGCAGAGTTGACAGGATTTTGGAAACAGAGTTGAGATTGTGTATGTGGTAATGGGTGAAAGAGCAATATTTAGAGAGAGAGAGAGGTGGATAGACAAACAACCATAAAGAAAAACAAGCCACAAAATGAACAATTCTGAATTTATCCTAGAGTTGTATGGGTAGACGATTTTCTCCCCCCCCCCTCTCTCTCATACACATGCCTGGGAGTATACATGCAATTTTTAGTAACTGCTTCATAATTGCATACACACTCGAGATGTTGAACATGAAGAAACATGGGACAAAAAGTTTTCTATCTTCTCAATCAATTAATATTAAAAGCACTCCAAAAGATCCAAGCCAACGAAGGAGGCCTCTACATGGTTGCTTGACATACTAGAAGTAGCAACCAAATTCCCTCTAATCACATCCTGTCTTAAATAAGGAGAAATATATTGAGCAATGTTGTACCAGAAACACTAATAAGATGATATAAAGAGGGATTTTCAGCTACTTTTTCCTTTTTACAAGCAACTTCATTGAGGGTCCCTTGTCGCCTTAGTTGAACATATGAAGGTTGTATTTTCAATTCTTGCAACCATAACATCATTCGTTGGCAAAGGGAAGAAATGTAGTTCACTTCATACAAGTGTGTTTCTCGTCGTTATTATTTAGCCTTAGGTCTGTCTCGATATATATATATATAAAGTTAACAGAAAATGGAGAAATACTGATCAACAACAATTGACTTACATCAATAATTATTTTTTAATTCAATACAATAGACTGCATCCCATCTAACAGATGTTTCTGCTTCCAATGTTGTATGGTATTGCCATTGATATGCTAAAAAATACAGTCAATATGTATTGAATTAAAAAATAATAATTGATACAAGTCAATTGTTGTTGATGAATATTTCTCCATTTTCTGATTACTTTAAATTTGATTCCTGATAAACTCATGTTTATCATTGTCATTACCTGTAATCTTTGAGCATAATATGCTTATGTCCAGGATTAACATAGGTAATTATACTGGTACCAGTGGTATAATGGATACTTTTATCCCTTAGACGGGTATTTCAACCTCTAACTCTACTAACATATGTATCTATATATATATATATATATATATATATAT
>NC_068990.1:86185309-86190332 GCF_001194135.2 Octopus bimaculoides | reverse complement strand
ATATATAAGAGAGAGCTTTAGAGTCTGACGAGCTGTTCATGGGGCTAAGTTCTTCATGGATGTTAAACCATTGGTCACAATGACTAGGCTTAACTACTTATAAATACATTACTGCTCTGTTTTAGAGTGTGCTTTTTCCCTGATATATGAAACATTGACCACGCACACACACACACACACACACACACACACTGGTATTGATATATTATGTGTGTTTTCTGCTTGTTTGGACTAAGTAGGAGGAATAGTGTTGTGATGTTCTAGGATGCCATAGCTATATGTATGGGTATTTACCTTGACTGAATGGGTGGGTTTATATTCTGGGATAGTGTAGAAATCTAGTTTTTTTCTTTTCGGGGTGGGTGAGATGGAGTGTTGTAGTTGTCTATGATATGTCCATGTTTTTCTCTAGATTGTCTATAAGGGTTAATGTTTTGAGGATAGTGTTGTAGTGTTCTAGGATGTTAAAAATGTTTCTAAAATTAACTGTCAAGTTTTTTTCTCAAACTCCTCCTAATGGTAATTTAATGGTTTCCTATTTTCATAATGGTATTGATTTTATCTAAAAACAAAAAATTGACCGGGAGGAAATGATGTCATCAAACGCTATCCAATGATCACTGGATACCATTTGTTGACAGCATTTCCTCCTGGTCAGAGTTGAAGGAAAATAAAGCATCTTTTAGATGTAATCGAAATCAATTTGGAAATGGGAAAGCTTTAGAGATTAAATCTGAAAAACAATATATACTAGAAAAATGAGTGGGATGATGTGTTACAGCTGCAGTCTCCGGTTGACTGATAAAAAAAATGTTATGTTGTTTTTTTTTTTGAAATTTTATTTATCAGGTGGTGTTACTAAATTAGTCATGACATGAATGAGTCTTTGTCCTCTAACAAGTTAATGTGTGCAACTGGTTCAAAATATAGTTGAAGACTGTTTAGCAAAAAAGACAGACAACATGCTAAATGTGACAGCTGGAGTTTCACAGTCTCAAATGTGCCTCTCAACAGATTCAGTAGTTATCTCTATATTGTTGAACTGTACAAGTTCAGATATGGACAAAACAAGAATTAGTTAACATTTTAAACAACAAATAGAAGCATGTATTAGAGGTGGAATGAAATGGTGCCGGTCACATCCAAGTTAATCATTAAATAAAATAAGCTTGTGCTTAGGGCACCAAGAAAAGGGAGACCCACAGAGTTTGTCCAATGCCAGATTAACCGTAATTAGTGAATAAAAGAAGAGCTAAAAATATGCAGTTGCCTCATCGAAATCTCAAAGCTACGAGATAATGCATAATAATTCCAGACAATGTGAATAAGTAAACATTATTTGTGACAGAATAATGTGAATGCGAAAGCGTTAAGATGATGGATTGAAGAAATTGTTGGAGTATCAGATGGGTTAACTCTGTTCCAGTTCTTCGTATTCTGATAGCATCGCCTGCAATGACACTGGCGCTAAGCTGTATTGACCTTTGCCTTCCCTTTGGAGAACATTGGTAGCCAGGAGAGAGGAGGCTTGCATGTCTGGACAACAGCATGAAAATTTTGCTGTTTTAGGAGTTCCATTAAAAAAATATCTCAATACCTGCACTTTATAAAGGAACTTTTTGGATGCAGTTCCATAGCCTTCCAAGACATACCTAGGTCCTCAAAGCCTAAGTGAGTGAATTAAGTAGACAGAAACTGAAGAATTGTGGAGGCACAATGGCCCAGTAGTTAGAGCAGCGAACTCGCGGTTTCGATTCCCAAACTGGGCGTTGTGAGTGTTTATTGAGCGAAAACACCTAAAGCTCCACGAGTCTCCGGCAGAGGGGTTGTGGCAAACCCTGCTGTACTCTTTCACCACAAATTTCTCTCACTGTTGAAGGCGGCGAGCTGGCAGAATCGTTAGCACACCGGGCGAAATGCTTAACGGTATTTCGTCTGCTGTTACGTTCTGAGTTCAAATTCCACCGAGGTCGATTTTGCCTTTCATCCTTTCGGGGTTGATAAATAAGTACCAGTTACGCACTGGGGTCGATCTAATCGACTTAATCCCTTTGTCTGTCCTTGTTTGTCCCCTCTGGGCAATAAAGAAATAAAAAACTGAAAGAAGCCCCTGTGTGTCTGTGTCTCCTTGTCACCTTCCATTTTTCTATACTAAATCTAATGTTCACACATAATGAGGCACAGGGCTTTCCAGTCATACCTATCCATGTGCACATTACACAAACGTGTTTCATATAAACATCTCATCCAAAAATATCCTTCTTTCACACTCACACACACACACACATATACACTTATACATATGCACGTACGCACTGCATGTAAAAAGCACATTTCATATGTCTTCCTCACACAAAACACAAACACAGAAAACTCATTTACTCTTTACCTCACTTGTACTCGCACAGAAACTAATGTTAAATCGTCCTCCTCCTTCTCCTCCTCCTCCTTCTTCATCTTCTTCTTCTTATTATTACTATTATTATTATTATTACTCTGCCAAATTGTCGTCATCATAGTTCTTCTTACTATTATTATCATTATTATTATTATTAGTAGTAGTAGTAGTAGTAGTAGTAGTAGTATTACTCTGCCAAATTGTCGTCATCATTCTTCTTCTTCTTCTCCTTCTTCTCCTTCTTCTTCTTATTCTTCTTCTTACTATTATTATCGTTATTATTGTTATTATTATATCTGCCAATGTTAGATGCTAGCTAGTGACGTAAGAAAACAGAGAGTTTAAAAAGATGGCCCAGACATTTGTGTTCAGCATGCTTTTATCAGAGGCAAACTAAGGTGGACCACACCTTAGCAGCTGGCAGTAGCGTATTATCAGTGATGGAGACGGCTGATGCTGTTGCCAAAGAGAGAGAGAGAGAGATGTGGTGGTGGTGGTGGTGTTATAGTAGTACAGTTTGATGGTTGTTCTTCAGCCCCAGGTTAACTCTGATCGAGCGGCCCTATGATCAAAGACATTCCAACCATGACCAGCCAGTATATTTTTCTTTTTTATGTCTGCATAAGACTGCGTTCTACAATGTCTTTTATTAAGACAATAGAACGATGTTTCGAGAAAATTTGGCTGCTATTTCTAGCACGTCGAGACGCCACATAGAGGCTCCTGGTGGGAATGTATATACAGTGATGACGCTGACGGCAGTCGTGGTGATGCTGCTGGGGATGTCTTTATTGTAGTTGTGATGAGATGTTAAAGATTTGAGTATGATAGTAGTAGTAGTAGTGGCATGATGGGGATGTGTATATATTGGTGGTGGTGGTGGTGGTGGTGGTGGTAGTGGTGGTGGTGGTATCTGTATTGTAATGATAGTGGTAATATCTTTATAGTGATGGTAGCATAGATGTGGTGTGGTGAAGGATGTGATGATAGGAATGGTGTGTGTGTGCATGTGTGTTCTGGAATCTGGCTTGTTGCCATGGTGGTTAAAAGGACCACGCCTTGCTCTACCATCCACCATCCACTTTGTGTGTGTGTGTGTGTGTATGTTTGTGTGAGATATGTTGTATGTATGTCTGTATATGTGCATGTGTCATGTATATAGTGTTTTGTGTGTGTGTGAGAGAGTATATATATATATATATATATATATATATATATATATATATATATATATATATATATAAATACATAAATACATACATACATACATACATACATATATATAATACAGATTTTGTATGTGTTTATGTGTTACATATTTATGTGTGCTTGTATGTATACATGAGTGTGGATATGTTTAGTGTGTGTGTGTGTGTTTGTACATGTGTATATTCTGTGTGTGTGTGTTATGAAGAACTGTAGAATGTTTAGTCCTTGAGTTTGTCCTTGTACCAGCGTACACATACAAAAATTTAATCTCACACACACACACACACACACACAGCCACAGAAGCATGCCTACAACTGGACATTAAGTTGCTTGAGGTAACCACAAAAATTCCTTCACTAACAGAAAATAATCAGTTAAAGCATCTAAACTACTGAGAACAAATTCAAAGCCTGAAGCTCTCTACTTCTGAGAGAGAAAGAAAGAGGGAGAGAGAGAGAGAGGGTCAGGATGGGGGACAGGCAGACAGAAACAGAGAGAGAGAGAGAGAGAGAGAGTCAGGATGGGGGACAGGCAGTCAGAAACAGAGAGAGAGAGCTATATATACCATCATCGACAAGTAGAGTCTTGATAGTAAAGCACCAAATTTTAAAGAACTGGATAATATTGTCAGCTGTTATATTATGATCCGTTTGGCAGAGTCAAGTTAAAGACCTGCATTTAATCTATTCTATCACCTGGTTCAATACCAATACCAACACCGCCGCCACCAACACTTGCTCCTTGAGTGCCTTTAGCAGAGCCCACACAGTCTTATTTATTGCTAGCAATTTGGACCAGGTTTCAGGTCTCTCTAGCCATCACCTGTCATGAACCTTGCAAAAGGTTATAGATACTACATTTCCTCTTCTGTCTAAACCAGCATTTCTCAACCGGGGTTCCGCGAGAAAGAGTGAGATAGGCTAATGCTAATTTCATGATCGTAATATTACTATACATGCACAACATATTATTGGTTATTGTAATATTGTAATATAAGACATCATTCCATCTAACCTATTATGTTATCAAAAAAAATATAACCATTGGGGACATATTTAGTGATGTCTGTAATTTATGGACATCACTCTCAGAGTGGTTGGCATTAGGGAGGGCATCCAGCTGTAGAAACTCTGCCAGATCAGATTGGAGTCTGGTGTAGCCATCTGGTTCGCCAGTCCCCAGTCAAATACTCCAACCCATGCTAGCATGGAAAGCAGATGTTAAACGATGATGATATATATATATATATATACACATACAACAGGCTTCTTTCAGTTTCTGTCTACCAAATCTGCTCACAAGGCTTTGGTCGGCTCGAGGCTATAGCAGAAGACACTTGCCCAAGGTGTCAAGCAGTGGGACCGAACCCAGAACCATGTGGTTGGGAAGCAAGCTACTTACCACACAGCCACTCC
>NC_068990.1:86182335-86185299 GCF_001194135.2 Octopus bimaculoides | reverse complement strand
AAGGGTAAAAAGATTGAGAAACACTGGTCAAAACCAGAGATGTCATCATCATCATTTTATGTCCACTTTTCCTGGATATCAATGTCTTCCTCAACAAACTGGAGTGCCCTTCCCAACACCATCCACTTTGGAGCGCTTGGTGTTAACTCAGTGTATATTTATCATGTCTACCAGAACTGGAGAAATTATTAGGTTCTTAAGAAGATTAAAGTATTCCTTTGGCTCCATATTTCTGCTAACTTGTCAGCCACTGTGTGTGTGTGTGTGTGTGTGTGTGTGTGTGTGTGTGTGTGTGTGTATTAGATAAAGATGGCTGTGGTTGAAAGTTTGGTAAGTGCTAACACGTGAAACTCTTAGACCTTGAGTCACTCTGTTACTTCTGCTAAATATTAATGAAAATATACATATACTCATATCTTAAGTTCTATTTTTCTTGTTTGCATCAACATACCTACACACACACATATATATATATAGCAATAAGAAAATGGAGGGGAATATGTGGTATTCACAATGTCTGAAAGTTGATGAATACCACATATTCCCTTCCATTTTCTTATTGCTATATATATTAAGGGTAAAATATCCTTTTACCCGCACCCATTTATTGCACTTGGTAAAAACACTAGTGTAATAATAATTGGGTATCCTTCCGGCAGTATATAGGATAGATATTATTCCTTAATGGGTTGGATTCACAACCCCTAACTTTTACGTGTATATATATATATATATATATATATATACGTATATATACAGGATCCTATCACCTTTAAACAGAGTCTGGACAAATTTCTTCAAGGAGTACCAGATAAGCCACCCATACCTGGATACAACTCACTCAACAAGAACTCACTACTTGGATGGACCATAATACCACAAAACTTGACTTAAAAAGGATTTAGATAATCCTATCAGGCGGTGCTGTTAAGTTACACATGGCCTGGACCAGTCTTTCGTCGAAGCATATCTAAGTTTTATCTAACTTTTATACATACATATATATGTACACACACACATACACACACACATATATATATATATATATATATATGACTGACTTTTAAGCTGTTACTTTTTATGTTACACATTACACATGCAGATATCAGCAGAAACATACCAATAGACTTATACACACGTATGGTACGTACAATTTCACGCTACACACACACACGCACAGATTTGTATACAGATGCCATACATAGATTCCCTTTACATCTGCACATAGAAAATACATACACACGTGCAGGTATGCACACACCCACTCTCTATTCTCACGCTGATACATCACATATGTATATCGCACACAAATTCCAGGTATACTTGTACATACACACACATTCCATCCATATACACTATGTACACATTCCACCTATCCAAAGCTACATGTATATATGTATATATATATATATATATATATATATATATATATATATATATATATACGTACGTCACATAATTCAGACACCATGTTCTATACACCACATTCATCATACAAGCAGATGCACATTGCATACTGCATTCCACCCACAGCTCTACACATACGCACACACACACACACACACCTTACTTGCACACACTACACTGCACTAGGCTTTCCACACGTCACAAAAATAAAGCCATTAACTTTATTGTAATTCACTTTCATATCCAGGTTATTTATATTTAATCATCACTCCTGTCATCATCATCATCATCGTCGTCATCACCACCACTACCACCATCATTACCACAACCATCATACAGAAACTGAAAGAAGCCCATCGTGTGTATATATATATATATATATATATATATATATATATATATATGTATGTATGCATGTGTGTGTGTGTGTTTGTGTGTCTGTATTTGTCCCCACACCATCGCTTGACATCCGATGCTGGTGTGTTTACGCCCCCCCCTCCATAACTTAGTGGTTCAGCCAAAGAGACCGATTGAATAAGTACTAGGCTTACAAAGAATGGGTCCTGGGGTCGATTTGCTTGACTAAAGGCCGTGCTCCAGCATGGCCACAGTCAAATTACTGAAACAAGTAAAAGAATAAAGATTATATTCGACCAGAGCTGACCCCGAGGCTAAACAGTGTCACGGCCCACAATATAATAACTCAGGACATAATCTTAGATAATCGACCCCTGGCACTATAACACGCACCACTACACCACTATACCAACTCATATTCCATACCCCAGTTTGCTGTCCTATACTATCCCACAGCACATATTCTTGGTATGATGCGATGACATGACCCACATGGCACCGACACAGTCAATTCTATTGTTGTCAACACAAGACAGGGCAACAAGTGGAAACAACAACAAAACAAACCTCACAACAAAGGAAAACCAGTGAAGCATGCTAACAGCTCTACAGTCCCTTGAAGACAATGGTGTGCACCGCTTAGGAACACGTAGGTGTGCTTAATGGTGCAGTAGATGAGGAACTGTTGTAAACAGGAGAAAATACTACTCTTATTTGTTCTTGATAATAAATAATTAACTTCCATATTTCCATTGTCTTTTCTTTTAAATGGATATAAACTATATATTTATATGTGTGTGTGTGTGTGTGTGTGTGTGTATACATGTGTATATATATGTCTGTTAAAGTCTGTCATACTGGCCATGACGAAGGGAAATAGCCCTGAAACTCGAGTCGCCTTTATATACTTATATTTATATATTTGATCCTTTATATTGAACACTCAATATTTCATCTACATTCAATACTTTATTTCATGGTGCCATCCATTTTTATTGTATTTTATTTTATATTATATATTGTATATTATATTATATATTGTATATTCCATATTCTATACCCACATTAGTTCTGCAGGAATATAAATAAAACATAAAAAACAGACAGTGTTGGAACTCTTTTAAACAAAATAATATATTCCTCTATACACAATCATACAAAAAAAAGCCCTTTTTTGTATTTATTTTTACTCGCACATAT
>NC_068990.1:86175280-86182182 GCF_001194135.2 Octopus bimaculoides | reverse complement strand
TATATATATATATATATATATGTATGTATGTATATATATTTATATATGTAGCTTGCAGCCACTAACATTGTTATCTCTCATGAGTAATAATGTTTTTTTTATATTTGTATATATATATATATTGTTGGAATCATCAAGTGGGAAAGAAATTCCAGTTTGTTTTGGAGTTGGTTTGTTTCCCAATTGCCTTGGGCTTTCTTTTTATTTTTATTTTTCAAATTAAACATTTAAAATTTAAAATTGATAATTTTTGCTGTGTTTTCATGATATATATTTCTCTAAAGTTTTGTCATTTTGACAAATTTATAGATTGACAAGAAAATAAAATTTTAAATTTTTTTACCACAACTCAGTAAAGAATATAACTAAAACTTTTGAAGTATTTCAAATCAATTTATTTATTTATTTATTTATTTATTGTGGTAAAGATGGTGGGGAATTCCATTAATTAGATTTTTGCAGTCTTTAAGCACCTTAACCTTTTAGCATCCACTTATTTCTTCACATTATTTTGAATTAATCATGCATTGTTACATAGCTTTAAGATTTCAATGATGTGACTGTTTATTTGTAGAATAACATTGTAGGGTAGGTGTGAGAGACCAGATCTGGCCAATTTGAGCTGGTTTATCCTTTGGTATTCTGATTATTTTCTCAAATGTAATGCTTATTTATTCACATTATTTGGAATTAATTATGCATCATCTTGGAGTATACAGATTTCAATGATGCGATTGTATATTTCTAGAATGGCATTGTAGGAAGTAAGAGAAGCAGGATATGGCCAGTTTGAACATAAAGCAAGTAGAATGTTTTGGCCGCATATGGTCAGTTTAAATGCCAGTTTGGGACATTCATGTAGGAAATAACAAAATATATCTTGTATCTTTTACTTGTTTCAGTCATTGGACAGCAACCATTCTGGGGCACACCCTTGAAGAATTTTACTCAAAGAGACCAACCTCAGTATTTGTTACTTTTAGAGCCTGATACTCTTTATACAGTTTCATTTTGCAACACAAATTGATGAATATATACAGGGTGATCTAAAATCCACCATACATAGGAAAAATTTATTCTTTTATAAGAAACAGTTAAATAAAAAAAACTTTCTTATAAAAAAATAAATTTTTCTTATGTATGGCAACTTTTGAATCGCCCTGTGTCTATATATATGTATACATACATACATACATGCATGTACACACACACACACATATATATAAATGTATGCATATGTGTATGTATATGTATATATATATATATATATATATATATACATATATGTGTATACACACACGCACATACACACACACACACACACACACACATATAATTTATTTGTAAGTTATGTTTACTTTAGAAATAAAGTTCCTTGTTGAGATCCTGTCTGGTATTATGTCCATATTCAAGAGTAAGCCCCCTGATGATGCACAGGGATTATACTGATCACAACATGGTAGATATAATAATAATAATGCTATTTAAGATTCTCCCCCCCCCCTCAAATAATTCGTATTAACGACAGCACATCTCAGCCATCCATGTCATTTTTATGTCTCTTAACTCTCTAACATTCAGATTATTCTGTTAAATTTAATGCTTATTCATTATCTTGTGGCTTCAAGATTTCAATGATGTGATAGTTCATTTTTTACAATGACATTATTGGGTAGGTGTGAGGGGCCGGATCTGGCCAGTTGGGACATGAAGCAGGTAGAATATTTTGGCCAGATTCAGCCTGTTTAATGCTTCTGCTCTATTTAGAATCGAATTATCAGTAAGTTATCGTGAATCCAAAGAGTTAAAAACTGCACAAGCCATCAAAAAATCTGTTTTACAAATTTGAAATTTCATACCAAAACAGAAAATAAATGAAAGAAAGTTGGGTGGGACTTTGAAAAAGAACTTCTTTGGGGACCAAAATTTCAACAATCCTTTGTAATTTTGTCTGACTTGTGTGTTTTCTTTTGAATGTTGTACGCTCTTTCCAATGACTGTCAAAGTAATTCTTTGTGATTTTCTTTCTTAAAAACAAAATGACTACTGTGTACTTTCAGAGAAATACATTCCAAGCTGTTCTCATTACCGACTGGGAACAATCATTTGCTATTTTCAACTACAACAAAATTCAGTGGGTATCACGCAAGAACCAGACGTCGAGTGGCTCAAGAGAAGTGCAGGTATGTTACATAAACCCAACAGTGTTTTTGATCCCATTCAGGTGTGGATAAATGGAAAGATGAATCATGAGTACTAACCCTCTATGCTTAAATATGATGCACAGTTTAGTTCACTATTTTGTTTTTATTTCAAAAATTGCTCTCCTGAAATAGAATTTAAGTTTCCCATGATATTATCATACAAATGTGTATGCATATATATATATATGCACACACACATGCATAAATATTTGTAAGTAGTAATATGAACAGTTAAGAGTGCTCAATATGCGTTGTAGAGTATTAGTGAATAAATGAGGGTTGTGTTAAAAACTAATATATTACTGTTCAAGTTGAATCCTTCCCCCGACTTCCTCTCCAATTGTCGTACCACAGAGACATTCATCGGATGGTATATCAATGAAGAATTTCAGAAATGTATGTATTTCTAAAATTCTTTATTGACATGCCATCTGCTGAATGCCTCGACAGTGTGAAACTTAAAGTAATGGGGAAAACATAACTTTAAAACAACAATAATAATAATGAGACACACACACACACACACACACACACATTCCTCATTAAGAAAAATAGCTGGTGTCACCGAATATTGAGATATTTTATATTTAAATGAATATGTGTGTGTGTTTGTATGTGTTTCTCTCTCTCTTTCTCTCTCTCTCTCTCTCTCTCTCTCTCTCTCTCTCTCTCTCTCTCTCTCTCTCTCTCTCTCTCTCTCTCTCTCTCTCTCTCTCTCTCTCTCTCTCTCTCTCTCTCAATGCTTTTCCCATGCCTCTGGCGTGGGTGCCAGTCACACCAGTTTCAGTGTACTGGCATTGGCGACCACAACAATATAATTATACTCTACCTTGGTATTGAGTGCTTCTTCTCTTGCTCATAAATTCAAACACACACAAATTATTATGAAAATATATGATAAAAGTTGAGTCATTTTATATTCAAATACGTAGGATGCCTACCAAAAGAAGAATGAAACACACAAAACGCCATACAATGTCTTTTTTTTGTGTTTCTTTCTTTGTATTTCAATGAAAATTTTCTAGAAAATATCTACCTTTTCATATTTGTTATTTATTAACTGTATGTTCTTTTTTTTTTTTTTCGTTTTTATATTTTCACCTGTCAAAATTTTATTTTCATGTTTTTATCATTCATATTTTCAGTTTTTTTGTTTTTTTTCTCATTTATTTGAAATCTATTTTTGTGTTGTGCTGTTATTGTTGTTGTTAACAACTAAAAACTTATATAAAGATTTTTAAAAAATGCTTGACAGTGCAGCTGCACATTTGTTGGTAGTTTTTTTTTTTTTTTCTTTATAATATTCCTCTGGGACAATAACAACTGTAGCGTCACCGTTACTGTGCCTGTATCTGTGTAAAAGCTGGAGACGAATTCTTTTTACCCCACCCCACTCCTCTCACTCTCTCTCTTTCTCTCTCTCTCTCTCTCTCTCTCTCTCCTACATTGTTTACTCCTACTCCAACTCTTCTTCTCTCTCCCATTCTGCTTGCAACTTGGCTGTGCACCTGCATGTATGTGTGCAGATTTTCTGAGCATTCAAGTCCTGACCAACTGATTGCAGTCATATGTATAGTAGTAGTAGTAGTAGTAGTAGTAGTAGTAGGACATATACTAAATAATACTACTACAACGTTATGTCTCCTGCCTCTCCCCCTCTGGTTTAGAAGCTTGTATTCCTTGTGGGTTTTCAGTTACATTACACACATTCTCTTACATCCTGAATTCCATCCCTGTCATGGTTCATTTTGTATCAACACCCAAACACCCACCCACTCACCTTTTCTAGGTATTATAGGCACCCTTATAAAACAAGTACCAAATTAATTAATTGCAGGGATCTATTTAATCAATCTTGTTACCATATTCCTGCTGAAATGTGTTTTCTTTGCTTCAATAAGTTTTGAAAATAATGAAGAATTTGGGAAAATAGTTTTAACATTATTAAACCCTTCGTGGGCCGGCAGGGTTGGAATTACACAAAAGGCCATTGGGGTCCCCTTTTATTTTTGTGCATTACCGCATTATCCATAAAGTAATATTTGTTTAATCTTGTATATATGTGCGGGTGCATGATATAGAACAAGAAATTTAGCCCTTTTTTTTATAGTTTTATAAACTGTACATATAGCACTAAATATGAAATGAAACAAAAGGAAATTTTGGGCCCTCCCCCTAAATTTCAGGCCTTGTGCCTATAGTAGAATGGATGATTATGAGTATTAGTATTAGTGAGCTGCAGTAGTGCACCAGATTATGCGTCCGAAATTTGGTGGTGGGGGGGGGGTCAGTCGATTAGATCAACCCCAGTATGCAACTGGTACTTAATTTATCAACCCTGAAAGGATAAAAGGCAAAGTTGACCTCGGTGGAATTTGAACTCAGAACGTAAAGACAGACAAAATACCGTTAAGCAATTCGCCTGGCCTGCTACCATCTCTGCCATCTCACTGCCCTGAGGGATGACTAAATATAATTTTTAAAATGTTGCTGTTCTTTTGCCTCAGATCAGATCTGGTTGAGCAGGGCTATGATCAAATGCATTCCAACTGTGACCATTCCAACTTTATGTGCAGTGAACTCGGGATCAGATTGCCTTGGAATATGTGGGTTTTTTAATGTAAGATAGTAGGATATGATATGGGGGAATTTGGCTGTTATTCATAGTAGAATGAGCAACCAGATAGATGTAAGTACAAGTCAAGTACCGAGGTGGATTTAATTGGCTATTTCTCTTTTACCTTACCAAACAAAGAACAAAAAATAAAAAAAAAACAAAAGACTTTCTGGTCTTGTACCATGAGACATGAACCCGGACACTGTGACTGTTATGTTTTGTGACGAACGTGTTTGATGGTAGTGGTGGTGGTGGTGGTGGTGACAACAATGATGATATTTGTTTCTTTGTTGTTGTTGTTGGTGGTGGTGGTGGTAGTGAAATCATTGTAATTTCTGCTTTGTGCTTATACCTTTCTCTACTATTCATTATAAGTTATTTCACCGTCCACCGGCTTCCTGTGGAATTTCCACAAAGTGACACTGGGGTACAAATATGTGAAGCCCTATATACTCATCATGACTACCCATCTAATAAGCGTACACCAGGCATCTCAACCATATATGCACAACATGGTGACCTCATATCAAGATAAACAACACATGACCTTGCAGGTGGGGCCCAGTTAGAATTTTCTTCAGATTGAGTAGCCCATCCCACTCAAAAGGTTACTGAATAAGGATTATTTAACCTTTTAGCATTCAGATTACCCAGTCAAATGTATTGCTTATTCATTCACATTGTTTTAAATTCCTCATGCATTATCTCATAGCTTTGGGATTTCGATGATGTGGTTGTTTTATTTTTAGACTGACATTGTAGGGGAGATTGAAAGGCTAAATGTGGCTAGTCTGAATATATAACACAGGTAGAGTATTTGGGCTGAATATGGTTGGTTTAAATGCTAAAGGATTTAGGATGATGGATGAACCACCCATGTTTCCAAATATTATTACACATGATCAGAGATGCACATATCGTCAACCACTAAGAAACATGCTCAAGTGGTTACAGCCAAGCTAGTAACAAGCAAATCTGCAATATTGAGCAGAATATTTGCTGTAACCACTGCCTAGTATTGCATCAGAACTGTTGTTATTGTTGTTGAGGCAGTGAGCTGGCAGAATCATTAGCACACTGGACGAAATGCTTAGCAGCATTTCACTCATTGCTATGTTCTGAGTTCAAATTCTGCCAAGGTTGATTTTGCCTTTCATCCTTTCGGGGTCAATGTAATCGACTGTCCCCCTCCCCCAAAATTTCAGGCCTTGTGCCTATAATAGAAAGGATTATTATTATTATTATTATTATTATTATAGCCCTCATCAACTTTTTCAAGTTTCACTTGAAAAGGAAGTTGAGGGTGGAGAGGGAAGTGTTGCCTTGTAACAAGTTTGTTGAAAGGTGGGTGAATGTTGGAAGAATGGCCAGTGTGAAAGGACCAATTCTGAGCATGCACCTTTAAAAAAAAAAAAATTAAAGGAGAAGGGCTCTTGCCCTGTGGATCAGGCACCCATGGCTTTTGTGGGTTTTTCCACAAGGACCTTAAAGCGCCTCCCCTATTGGGAGTTTTAATTTAATTTTAATTGTTATATATATTTTTTACACGCTGTAAAACCCATTGTCTTGTCTGCATGGCTGCCGTCAAACGACTGAAACAAATAAAAGAATTGTATTGTAGCTATTCAAATAAGTTTCTATCATCTGCTGTGTAAACACTACAAACTGGAGTCAGCCCCTAAATTCAAAATTACCTGGGATTTTAACAATATGTTATTCATGCTTTAAATATTTATTAACCCTTTACTTGTCCTGTGCATCACATGATTCATAGGACGTTTCCCGAGAATCGATGCCTCATCTGTGATACACATTCCCAATTTTTTTTCAACCATCGAAGTAACTTGGGGCTTGTGGAAAGAAAGCTTCATATAACTCAGAATATATAGGAAACAAGGATTAACTAAAAGTCTGGAAACAAAGATCAAACCTTTAGGACTTCATCATCGTTTAATGTCCGTTTTCCATGCTGGCATGGGTTGGACGGTTTGACTGAGGTCTGGAGAGCCAGCGGCTGCACCAGGCTCCAATCTGATCTGGCAATGTTTCTACAGCTGGATGCCCTTCTTAACGCCAACCAC
>NC_068990.1:86168166-86169518 GCF_001194135.2 Octopus bimaculoides | reverse complement strand
GTGTATGTATATATATGTGTGTATGTATATATATATGAGTGTATGTATATATATGTATATACATGTCTGTGTGTATTATATGTGTATATGTGTGTGTGTGTGTATTTATATATATATATATATGAATATGTGTGTGTGTATATATATATATGTGTGTATGTATGTATGTATATGTATGTATGTATATATATGTATATATGTATGTATGTATATATATGTATATATGTATGTGTATGTATATATATGTATGTGTATGTATATATGTGTATATATATGTGTGTGTGTGTGTAGTATAATTGTTGCTTGATATAAAACTATAACCTCCTTATATGAGAAGCATGTTGAGTCTGGCGTGTGTGTGTGTGTGTGTGTGTGTGTGTGTGTGTGTGTGTGTTAGGCAGCATTACAAACCCATATCTAAAGGTTTCCTGTAGCCAGCCTTGTCTCAGTGACTCTAATTAGCAGTGGGTTGTAAAGAACAGCAGATAACAGCCACAGGTTTTCAATGAATGGCACATGACGTCATCAGCTGGGTCACATGATCCATGACGTCAAGAGTCTTTCTGCAAGGGTCTTCCTTTTAAAGTTCACAAGAAGGAAATTGGATAAATTGGTTAACGTGCCAGTGGCAGCATCAGATTGATATTAATTCAGAATATTTATTTGCTGATTCATTTTGCTTTTATTATCTCTGTTGTTTAGTGCTAAGTCTGCTGTGATTGAGCAAATTTACAATGTAAGACATTCCTCTCGTAACAGTCTTATCTTTTTTTGGCTATGTAAAACTACGTTATCGAATGTATCCTTCTCATTGCTCTTTGAGATGGTAGAGAATGATTTGGTTTCTATTTCTAGCTACTTCAGTGAGCCTCTTGTTTTTCCCTCCCTCCCACGTTTTGGGTTTTGTTTATAATTACAGGTGATTGTCTGATTCTTCCAGATTATTATTAATAGATACAGGGTAGAATGGAATGAGAAATGATGATGTGGTGTCTTGTTGTTCTTGACCAATAGGAATAACTAGCACTTGAGGTCATGTGACTGGCCATGTGACCAGCCAGCTTAGGACATCTGGTACCACTCTAAGTTTTTAGTTGTTTATCTGCCACCTGCTCCAACCCTAAGATGAATGAAATTATCCAAGCAAGGGTTTGCTAATCCTGATTTCTAGGCACACCCACATACACACACAAGAATGGTCAGTGTCAGAAAAAGTGCCTAGTGGTATTTGTTGTGAGTCTTTACATTTTGAGTTCAAATCCTGCCAAGGTCGACTTGGTATTTTCATCCTTTTTTTTTTTTTGTTAAAATAATTACCAGTTGAGTAGTGGTCTCAGGTAATGTAGCTGGCT
>NC_068990.1:86162638-86168047 GCF_001194135.2 Octopus bimaculoides | reverse complement strand
GAAACACTTACAAAGACCACAAAACAAAAATAATAATAATGATGGGAGTCTCTTATATATTTTCATCTTTTATTCTTTGCTTGTTTCAGTCATTAGACTGCGGCTATGCTGGAGCACCACTTTGAAGAACTTTTTTTCAATCTCTTTTGCTGAACCGTTATGTTATGGGGTTGTAAACACACCAGCACTGGTTGTCAAGCAGTGGTGGGGGGAACAAACAAAGACACACACACACACACACACACACACACACATATATATATATGACGGGCTTCTTTCAGTTTCTGTCTACCAAATTCACCCACAAGGCTTTGGTCAGCCTGAGGCTATAGTAGAAAACACTTGCCCATGGTGCCCTGCAGTGGGACTGAACCTGCGCCTATTTGTACAAGTTGTAATAACGAAGTCAAACCAAATAGTGATATTTTGAAATTGATATATATGTGTATATGTATATGTGTGTATATATATATATATATATATATATATATATATATATATATATATATATATATATATATATATATATATATATATATATAAGTATATAATTAAAATTGCAGGCACTAGAGTGCCAACGCCTACACGCTAGAAGTAGATGTCAAATGTCTATAAGCCATTCTAAATACGTTTTCTCTTTTATTACAACACAAGGCCAAATGCGAGGTAATGGGCAAGATTTACAAAAATTTCGGATAACCCTATTTGTAACTTTTCTTGTCCATTACCTCACATTCAGCCTTGTGTAGTAATAAAATAGAGAACATATTTAGAGTGATTTGTAGGCATTTGACATCTACTTCTAGCATATAGGCGTTGGCACTCTGGCACCCTTAATTATAATTATATTTTTATAATTATATACTTAAAAATTAATTTGACTGATAAGGCAGTTTTTATATATGCTAGCCACTGATTTAATCATTTTAATGATTATATCCTTAATTTATAAATATATATATATATATATATATATGTTTTTTCAATCATTGGATTGTGGCCATGCTGGGGAACTGCCTTTAATAGTTTAGTTGACCACATTAACTCCAGTGCTTTTTTCTTTTATTTAAACCTGGTACTTAATTATATCGGTCTCTTTTACTGAACTGCCAAGTTACAGGGATGTAAACAAACCAAGATCATTTGTCAAGAGTGGTGGGGGATGAAAACTCCTGCACACACATATACACATATATGATGGGCTTCTTTCAGTTTCTGTCTATCAAATCCAGGCTCCAATTGTCAGTTTTGGCATGGTTCCTACAGTTGGATACCCTTCCTAATGCCAACCACTTTACAGGCTGTACTGGGTGCTTTTTAAGTGGCACCAGTCCAGGTGCCTTTTACACTTTGAGAAAGCATTATTCAAAGATTCCAATCTTTGCCCCTACCCTATATCCCACGCCATCATCCAAAACCATCCACTTTGACTATAACCTCCCAGCATGTTTTCTTACACCAGTCTCTCATCTTGTAGCTGCTTCAGCTTTTATTTCTTTTTCCTTTCTTTCCTCTTTTTTTTTTCCTTCTTTTAATTCCTTTATCCTCTTCTTCCTCTCTTTTTCCCACACTTCTCACTTTCTCTGTAAACTATTTATTCAGCCTGTTACCCAGGCTTAAATTACTCGCTTCGGAAACACCATGATGGATTGAAACAGTTATAAATTGTAGCTAGTCATTAAAAATAAACTAATCTGTTTGGCTCTACAAATTATTGCATTGAGTACTTTAATTAGTATGTAAAATACTTGTTTATATATATATGTGTGTGTATATGTATGCAATAATGAGGTAGTGAGTTCAATTCTCAGACCAGGCTGTGTTGTGTTCTTGAGCAAGACTCTTTATTTCATGTTGGTCCAGTTCAGTCAGCTGTAGAAATGAGCTGTGACATCACTGGTGCCAAACTGTATCGGCCTTTGCCTTTCCCTTGGATAACATCGATGGTGTGGAGAGGGAAGGCCGGTAGGCATGAGTGACCACTGGTCTTCCATAAACGACCTTGCCCGGACTTGTACCTCGGAGGGTAACGTTCTAGGTGTATACTCTTTACCCTCTTTATATGTATATACGTATGTGTATATGCATATTTATATTATATTAGGATACATATATAATAAGCATTTGTAGGCAGACTGAGTTTCATGATGAAAACATATAAACCAGTGCTTCTATGCTTTATTCAAGTGTGTGTGTGTGTGTGTGATGGTTTCCTCCTTCATATGAACAAGGTTTTGGTTGAGTAAACCACAGCAGCACTAAATATATATATTATATTCATAAAAATGAGAGATATTTCCATGTATTTGTGTGTGAAGGTGTGAAATACTGTTAGTAAATAAAATGTTAGTGATATTTACCAGGATTTTAAACTATCACTTTCAGCTATGGTCTGACCGTAAACTGCTGGTAAGTTCCAAGGGAAGGTGTTGTTGTGGCACCAATGAATGGTGAAAAGAGGTGGTAATATTATTCCTGTGTGAGGTGCAGTGAGAGCTTGTTGAGAGAGAAAGGAAGTGTACTGTAAAGGTGATATGAAACGGATCAGCAGTGTTTAAAGTTAGGAAGATGAATCTGGAATGAAGTGGCTGACCAGAGTCATAGTGATTTAGTGAAAGTCGATAGAAGAGAGAGTGGAAGGAAGATTTTAAGTGGTTAGAGATGGCAATGGTTGTGAACTTAACCCTTTTGTTACCATTTTTCTGTTGAAACACACTGCCTTTGTGTCAATTAATTTTAAAATTGATAAAGAATTTAGTAAAATAACTGCCCTTTAAGCTGATGTTTGGAACGTTTAGTTACATGAAAGGTTTTGATTTGGGTCACTTTAACCCTTCAGCATTTAAACCAGTTGTATTTGGCCTAAATAGCCTAAGTGTTTTATGTTCATACTGGCCAGATCTGGCCTCTTACACCTACCCTACTATGTTATTACAAATTACGATGAAAGTAAACAAAGTTTGTTTTAGAAGCGTTGAGATGTATTGAAAGATACAGAAATAAATTTTTTTAATTCTCAAACACGTGATAATGCTAAGTTATCCATACAATGCAGAAAAATAGGTTACCGGCCAGCCATGAGACTCGAACACACATCCCTGTGATTACGCGTCAAGTGCTTTACCATTAAGCTAAACTCTCCCGTAACGAATTCTTCTGTAATGGATAATTTATCCTGATCACGCTATATATTAGCATTATCGCACGTTTGAGAATAAAAAAATTTTATTTCTCTATCGTTATTACAAATATAAACAAGCAAATCATCAAAATCTTGAAGCTACAAGATGTTGCATGATTAATTTTAAAAAAACAATGGTTTTGATGCAGGAACTACTCCTGAAATGAAAGGGAGATAAACCAAGAAGTGTATATCATAGAACTAAGGGAAGTCTCAGAAAGGTTGCTATCAAAAGTGTTAGGCTTTTAGCATTCAGATTCCTTTGACAAATGTAAGAAGAAAAAAAAGGGAGTAAAGACCCCCCTTTGGTCATGAATGACTCTGGGATTGCACCTAGAAAGTTCCCCTCCGAGGCACAAGTCTGGGCAAGGTTGTTTTATGGAAAACCAGCAGTCGCCCATGCATACCAGTCTCCCCTCTCCACGCCACTGATGTTATCCAAGAGAAAGGGAAAGACAAAGGGGCCAATACAGCTTGGCACCAGTGACGTCACAACTTGTTTCTACAGCTGAGTGAACTGGAGCAACATGAAATAAAGTGTCTTGCTCAAGAACACAGCACAGCCCAGTCTGGGAATTGAACTCACTACGTCATGATTTTGAACCCAACACTCTTACCACTGAGCCAGCATATTGCTTATTTATTCACATTGTTTTGAATTAATCACACATTATTTTGTAGCTTCAAAATTTCAAATGGCATGTTCATATGATTTTAGAATGACATTGTAGGGCAGGTTTGAAAGGTTTGATCTGGTCAGTTTTAACATAAATCAGGTAGAATAATAGGGCCATATATGGCCAGTTTAAATGGTAAAGGGTCAAAGAAGGAGTTGTGTGAGAAATAGAGCCAGGGGCTATCGGGTGGTAAAATAAAGGGTTAATAAGACTTTTTGGCAGTTCGGGGTGGGAGGTATTAAACAGTGGTGCAAAATAAAGGAACTGGAAAGTTTCTCTAAAAAAAATGTATGTAGTTGAGAGAGGTGGGTGGGGGTTGTATGTCCAAAGACAAAACACAGGCAATAGGTTTCTTTCATATTTGGTTTATATATTTATTCATTTACATGTATGTATATTTGACTCTTTGCAATGTGCCTTCACTTATTTGTGTGTGTGTGCAATTTTATATAATTTTCTGTCTGTTGAAAAATGATATATACAAACATACAAAATGTATAGTGTACATTTCGCTTCTTTTGTGTGTGAGTGAGTGTTTTGGTAATTATATTTTCATTTTTCAGCAGCGAAATCATTTTTTCCCTCAACCTTATATTGAATGTATATGTGTATATATATATATATATATATATATATATATAATTTATCTATATAATATATATGTATGTATCTATTTGTATATATACATGTATGCATATATGTATCTATTTGTATATATATATATATATTAATTTATATACATACATACATATATATATATATTAATTTATATACATACATACATATATATATATATTCATTTATATACATACATACATAAGCATGCAAATTTACATGGCATACATAAAATACATAAAACTATGGTATTTCAAGTCCGACAGCTGTTTCGCAGGGGCTGGGGATTATGTAATAGTTGTAATGTAATGTCCAGAATTGACAGATGGAGCATGCAAAAAGTCAAGAATGTGCAACTAGTGGAGGAAGTGTATAAACTTTACCGTTTTCTGTAATTTATGTACGCCCAGTAAATTTACTTTCTAAATATATAAACACCTCTGCTTATACATGAGTTTTCATCCTCTGAATATCTTCAGTTCTCATTTTTCTCTATATATACCCCTATATATATTTACATGTGTATATGTATGTATGTACATTTTATATATTAATCCCAAGTGTGTTTATCTGCATCTTTATTTTTATGCATGTATGTGTATATGTATGTATGAATGTATATATACATATATATATATATATATATATATATAGATGGCCCTGCTCAGTATGTAGAAAAGGAGTAGGTAGTAACTCTATAAGATGTACCCGGTGCAAGCTATGGACACATAAGAGGTGCAGCAACATCAAAGGCAGGTTAACTAGGAAGTTAGTTTTTGTTTGTGGCAGATGTTCAGGTGCAATAAAGACTGTAAACAAACAGGAAACAACTTCTATCTCATTCCAGGGTGAAAAACTAGAGGTAGTCGATAGCTTCCGCTATCTGGGCGACCAAGTTAGTAGTGGGGGTGGGTGCGCTGAAAGTGTAGCTGCTAG
>NC_068990.1:86157710-86161584 GCF_001194135.2 Octopus bimaculoides | reverse complement strand
TTTCGAGCGTGGTCGTTTTCGTGCGGGTGACACGTAAAAGCACCCACTACACTCTCTGAGTGGTTGGCGTTAGGAAGGGCATCCAGCTGTAGAAACTCTGCCAAATTAGATTGGAGCCTGGTGTTGCCATCCGGTTTCACCAGTCCTCAGTCAAATCATCCAACCCATGCTAGCATGGAAAGCGGACGTTAAACGATGATGATGATGATGATATATATATATATATATATACGTATCTATATATATGTATGTGTGTGTGTACATATATACATATATGTGTGTGTGTGTTTGTGTGCGTGTGTATATGTGTGTGAGTGCATGTGTATATATGTGTGTGTGTGTGTATGCAAATGTAGGTATATATGTACATGTATAGTGTGTGTGTGTATGTATATTTGTATACCAGTTTTTCACTGGTTTCAGTTGCCGGATGTTGTCTTTGGTTTCCCTTCAGCCCTATTCAGCCCGGTCCTTATTCCCATTTGGTACTTCTTCTACAAGACCCCCATCACAAGTGTGAAAAATATGAATTTATCTGGAATATTGATTAATAAAATATCACCAACAGAAATCTAAAAAAAACACTAAAAATTGAGATCTTCTTACATGTATCAACATCTTCGTCACCTAATATATATATTTTAAGTTTTGTTTATTACTTACACACTTATAAAATTCATAGTTTTATTTTAATGATGCCCTTTACACAATGAAGTACTTGGCCCTGACCTAGAGATTTTTATTTAACCATTAGATAATATCTCAATTTTTTTTTTTTTATTTAACCATTAAATAATATCTCAATGTGGAGGCGCAATGGCCCAGTGGTTAGGGCAGCCAACTCGCGGTTTCGATTCCCAGACCGGGCGTTGTGAGTGTTTATTGAGCGAAAATACCTAAAGCTCCACGAGGTTCCGGCAGGGGATGGTGGCGAACCCTGCTGTACTCTTTCACCACAACTTTCTCTCTCTCTTTCTTCCTGTTTCTGTTGTGCCTGTAATTCAAAGGGTCAGCCTTGTCACACTGTGTCACGCTGAATCTCCCCGAGAACTACGTTAAGGGTACACGTGTCTGTGGAGTTCTCAGCCACTTGCACGTTAATTTCATGAGCAGGCTATTCCGTTGATTGGATCAACTGGAACCCTCGACGTCGTAAGCGACGGAGTGCCAACAAAACAACAAATATCTCAATACTCACATTTTGTCTGTTGACTTTTTGCTTTCAGCTTTAATCATTCAAATTCTTCTGTGAAGCTCTTGTAATCTAAAAGAGAAGTTGTTGCAAAGTTCTCAGTATTCCAGCTTCTGTCATAGCTTTTTATTTTATTTTACTTTATTTTTTTTATCTCATACAATAAGTAAAAGCAAAACCCATTACATCATTTACTCCAATTCGTTTTTGTCCCCCACTGAAGATGGTTTGGACATAAGTCAGCATTGATTCTGTCTACGGTTGGAAACACATATTTAAACCACAAACCGGAAAGTGTCCCAATTTTTAGTGTTATTCAGCACTTCTCTGAGCAGTATTTTATATATCAGTATTCCAGATACTACTCTGTGTGTGTGTGTGTGTGTGTGGATATAGATATTTATATAACATCCATAGAGATCTTTGTCAAAGCCCCTTACATGAAGAAACACTGTCTTAAAATATTTTATTTCAAACACAATCCATATTTATATTTATACAAGTTCATTCATAATCAAATTTTCTTAACGAAATTCATCAGTAAATATTAATTAATTAATTCATATTGGATTTCAAGATGCCATTTTTTTCTCAACAGTAGTAATTGTATTTTTGGTTTTTAATCCAAAAGCCCTCTGTTTCTTTGCAATTGTAAATATTCAATTTATTCACTGTTTGTTTATCTTATTACTATTATTATTATTGTTATTATTATTTAACATAGCCTGTTTCTGTACCCATTATATCAAACTTCTAATATGAATGCTCATTTATATATATATGCACACACACACACACACACTTTCTCTCTCACTCTCAAATACATTATATATATATGTATATATACAGGGTGTCCACGAAGTCTGGGTACATGGGGATTAACACATACTTTAAGAAATTATTATTTCTTATATTTAATTGTTTATGTTATGATTTCATTTACTCCATGTAGCCAGACTTTGTGGACACCCTGTAGTTTTCAATACCCCTTAGTACATGTGTGTATGTCTGCATATTTATATACATCTATGTCTATATGCATATGTACCTGTCTGGAATGTATATATATAGGATGTACTACTAATATATTTTACCTTGTGTATTTATTTCATGTTTTCAGTATACTGTGTGTATGTGTATATGTACATACAAACATGTACACCTTGTTCTTGTTTATATACG
The DNA here is from genome assembly GCF_001194135.2 of Octopus bimaculoides. Taxonomy (NCBI): domain Eukaryota; kingdom Metazoa; phylum Mollusca; class Cephalopoda; order Octopoda; family Octopodidae; genus Octopus; species Octopus bimaculoides. Next base: position 86,159,210 of record NC_068990.1, on the reverse strand, counting down.
TTCGAGATGTTATTTGAATATGAAATGTATTTTTTATAAGACGGTATCCTAGTTTATTATGATGTAATGTTGTTTGGAACATCCTCTTCATCACTTACCTGACATTTCTCACTGACATCTTACACACACACACACACACATCATTAACACATATGCACAGTAATACACACACATACACATATGCTCACACACACACACACACACACAATTATGTGTGAATGCATGTTAAAAATTCCAATGCAAACATCTATATATGTTTGTTTATTTTCACTGATTTGCACCCCAATGGTAAAACACTTTAATTAATTTTAATGAATCTCCACTGGCATCCACAATGAGTATGTAGGTGGCTGAGTATACCACAGTCACTTATATCCTTAACATAATTGTCAGACAAAACCAGCTCATGACAGCAGTGTTTGATAAGTTAGGCTCTTTGAATGGCTGGTATATCAAATCCATCCTATGTCCTTTGCAGTTTCTGTCTACCTGGCTTCTTTCACAAGGAACGGGTTGACTTGAGGCTATAGGAAAAGGAACTTGCCCAAGATGCCACAAAGTGGGATTGAATCCAGGACCTCTTGGTTATGAAGCGAATTTCTTAACCACTTGGCCACATCTGCTGAAATACACACACACACTCAATAATACATAGACCGTCAAATTCACATGCATTGACATGCATATCTGTGAAGCATTTACGCACCCCACACATAAATCAAAACATGTGCATGTCTACGCATGCACACACATCATTACTGCTACCTCCACCACCAACAACAACAACACCACTGTCCCACCACCACCAAATACCAAACATCCGAACTAAAGAAAACCAACAACAATCTTAAAATCAAAAATGTGTTTATGCAAAACTATCTGCTTCTAGATTTCAGATGCTGCAATGGTAACTATACTAAATCTGCTATCACTGCATGTTTGCTTATGCATTAGTTTATAAGATGGTCTGTTTCCTGTTTCTTACCCAAAATACTTGTTGGCCCATATTTTTGCCAGGCATTTTATTTGTTTTTTTTTTTTGTTTTTTATTATTGTTATAATAGTTTTTTTGTGTGTTTTTTTTGCTGTAACATGTTCGAACATATTTTTTTTTTAAATTGATTTGATAATCCTGTTTATTTGTTTTGTGTGTGTGTGTGTATATATATATATATATATATATATATATGTATACATATATAAAATATATATACACACACACCACATACATATGCAATATACACAGACACACACACACACACATACACACGTGTGTGTATGTATAAATTCATAATGCATTTCATAGTGTAAGATATACCTATACTTTTTTAATACATGTACAATTTCAGCCTCACTGTGGAGAGTAAACAAATTACTTACTCTGCAGGGTTATATATCTTGCTATCTTTATTATTATTATTATTATTATTATTATTATTGTTATTATTATTATTATCGGTAGAGATGGACTATATGTAATCTGAACCTTCCCCCCCCCCC
>NC_068990.1:86145634-86157584 GCF_001194135.2 Octopus bimaculoides | reverse complement strand
AAATTTCAACCCCCCACCCCCACCCCACCAAGCAGGCTATTTACATGCTAGAAATAACAGCCAAATCTCACAAAACTAGTGTTAGGTTTAGGGTTAGGGTTAGGGTCAGGGTTAGGGTCAGGGTTACGGTTAGGGTTACGGTTAGGGTTAGGGTTTGAGTTAGGGTTAGGTTTACCCTGTGGATCTATATAAAAACCGGGGGGGGGAAATCGAAATTTTGAAATTGAGATTTTTGAAAATCTTTTTTCAGAATCGGAATCTCCATAGCCTAAAACGTGGGATTCCATAAAAAAATAAATAAAACAAGGGGGGAAAGGTTCAGATTACATATAGTCCATCTGGACCTTATGATCATCATTGTGTTGTAGTTGTTGATGTTTTTTTTCTTTGTGTTCTTGTTCCGTGTAGTTGTAGTACTGCTACAGTTTATTTCATATATATTGTAAAAATATGTGTGTGTGTGTGTATTATACTTGTTGTTTGTTTTTAAAATAGTTTAGAAAATGTTGGGGGCATCTGTTTTGTGGGAAGGTTTTATTGTTATTGTTGTTAATATGCATATGTACTATTGATAATTCTTTTTTTTTCCTCACCCTTAGATACATACATACATACACACACACACACACACACACACACGCATACTCATGTATGTATATATATCATCACCTTACTCTGGTGTATTTGAAATTTGAAACGTTTCCAATAAACAGAACCATCAATTCCACCATTGCCAGACACAGACCTTTTTTTTTTTTTTGATTTGTCACCACTGTCACTGCCACCATCATCACCATAATCACCATCACTATGCGATTGTCATCACCATCATCATCATATTAAAGCAAGTACATGCTTACAACAAAAAAAAAATCAAACCAGAAGCAAGATTTATGTATTTTTTAATATATTTATGTATTTTTTTAATTGTTTTAATTGATTGCCCCCTTTCCCAAGACCTAGCCCCATCTCCCTTCCACATTTCCCTAGACCTGCCCTTTTCTTCTTTATCTTTTTGATCATTTCCAAAATACAAATACTTTTTTTTTTATTGTTGATATATGTTGTATAATAATAATAATGGTAATAATAAACCAGCTAAAATGATTTGGTGTTTTCTTTCAGCGATCATATTGCAATTATATTGTGCGTTGTTGACTATTTAGTATCACCAACGTTATCGTCTTTATCATCATCATCATCATCATCATCTTTCTAGTCCTTACTATTGTTAGTATGGCCGAGTTGGCACCACAGTACTTCACCCAGTTTCACTTGTTTTAGTCATTCAAAAAACAAGTTATTTTTCACATCTCCTGTTAGTGTGTGCTTTAGCTTGTTTCTCTTGTTTTAACTTTTCTATTGTTGTTGGGTCGTCTTTGTATCTTGATTTCAGACATCTTAAACATTCAGTTCTGCTTCTTTTTTTTTTTGTTTTGTTTTGCTGTAATCAGGGTTTTTCTTGTAGTTCATTTCTACATGTTTTCTGGATGGCAAGTCTTAAACATTTTTGGTTTAAACTAGGCTTTAATTGGTCAGTGGTCAAACTAAAAGGTGTTTTCTGAGGATGTAATCATTTTCTTTCTAGCAGGACTCCAAATTCTGTTGTGGTTGTTCAATTGTTATTTAGGCATGGTATCATCTTCAAATAGTTATTGAATTCTTTGGTGGTTGTATAGTAGAAACTATTTGGTAACGCTTTGCTCTATGATTGTACATTCCACATTTGGAGGAGAAGGATTCAGTTTCAAGCCTCATATTTTCATCATTGTTTTTTTTTTTCTTTTCCATCTCTCTTTTTCTTTCAGAACTATTATTATTATTATTATTATTATTATTATTATTATTATTATTATTATTATTATTATTATTATCATTATTATTATTGTTGTTGTTACTAATAGTCAAAACAACGATGTTAGTGGTAACTTTTTTTTAGCAAAATCAAATCAAATGGTTTGAATTCAATTTTTTGCTTTACATCACATCATACTATTACTAATATCCTCACGCCGCCATCATTACTGTAATCACCAATGGCACTCTCACCATTAATAATAATAATAATAATAATATTCACTACAATACCACACATACAAATCTATATTACAGATTATTAACAAAACTGTTTATTTTCTCTTTTGTCTTTTTGATTTTTAAACTGTTTTTATTATCAAATTGAAATGAAAAAAGCGCAAAAAGTAGGGAAGATACAAGTTATTTTAATCAAGGGTCAGGGTAAATTGTTGATTAAAAATGTGCCATTTTCCTCTTAAACTAAAAGAACCAAAAATGAAACAGAGATGGAGGAAAATAGTGATGGCAAAAAAAAAAAAAGCAACGGGTAAAATATATAAAGTGTCATGATGAAAGGTAAGTTTCAAAACTAAAAATTGACCATGGTGTAGATTGTTTGTTTACAAGTTAAGGCAGTGCTCCAGCATGGCCACAGTCAAATAACTGAAACAAATAGAAGAATAAACATAAAGTTTGGTATTCTACTAAGGTCCATATCTGCTAATGGTATGATTATGATGGCAATATAATGTTTTCTTACCTTAGAACAAGGTCATAAATGCTCAAAGAAAGGATATCATTGAGTGATTCCTACCAAGAATATGCTGGTAATTATTTCATGTAATGGTAGAATGGTGGAAGATGAAGTCAAACACTAAAATGATATAATAAAAATTGCAAGATATGTTTTGTTTGTCTCTCTCTGTGTCTGTCCTGCCCTCCTTCCACTGTCCAACTTTGGAAAATATCAAAACTGTTCCAACACCATGTTGGAAAATGATAGAAGTGCACAATGGAAGATTATATTGGAGAATATTTTCTTTGGAAATAATACCAACATGTTTTGTTGTGTCTCAGGATGGTCACTATGTAAGTAATTAAATACACATGCATTGGTTGTATTTCACTTCTGTTCTTATTATTAGTCATTTGGCTAACCAATTAACCCTTTTGATGCCAACCAGCCTGAAACTGCCCGTGGCTCTGTAGTACAAATGTTTTGTTTTCAAAAGTTCTGAATTAAAATCTTCCATCAAACCTCAGTCACAATTTTATGTTCTTATCACTAGCTTAATGATAATGAAGTTATTTTACTAAATTTGTTATATTTAAAATTAATTGAAAGAAACACAGAGCATCTCAACAAAAGTATAGTAACAAAAGGGTTGACTAATCGATTTTTTGATTAATCATTCAGTTAGTCAATCAATCAGGTTTTTTTTTCAAAATCCTTTCATTGCCAATCACATCCTCGAGAGTGTTAGCTGATTGGTTGATTGACTGAACAATTAATCTAACAGTCGATTGGTTAACTGATTAAATGGCTAACAAGTTGACTAATAACAATAAAAGAAGTGAAATAGAACCAATGTGTGTGTATTTATTGGCATAATGACCCTCCCAAGATACAACAAATTCTGTTTCAACACATGTGTTGATGAACTAAATACAAAAACAACATGATATGAAATGGAAACTTTATTAAACAAAGAAATACCATATATTCATGCAATAACATAACAAAAAAAAAATACATTGGAAAATAACACCACTTTATCAAAGTTTGTAAATGCATACTAATGTGTGCATAAGCACACAGGTGCAAGATTTAAGCATTATGGATTTACTGTTATTGCTGGCCTTGTGTCAAAATTTGAAATCAAAATGGATTTTTTTTTTCACTTCTTTAAAAAGGAAAATGGATCTGTCCAGACTGACTTCCATCAATGATGGATTTATTTGCCTACGTAACTACAATGGACTTGCCTATATAATGGGCTTGCTCGGCTGTGCAGTGTTATAGTTTTGAACTTTTACAAACCATGGATTTCCTCCCTCTAAAATGAATGGACTTGTCTGTTATTAATGCTGGATACACTTCTGCTAAAGCTACTCCTACCGCTACTCTTCGTAAAATCAAGGATTTGTGACCCCTTATGTTAATGATAATAATGAAGCACTTGACACGTGTGTAAAAACTGGATTTACCTGGAAAGCAGTGGAATTTACCTTTGTTATAACGGAATATCCTCTGAACAATGGACTTTACCTATGTTGGAAGGTTTGATATGTTTGGTAGTGGTGATGATGATGATGTGCTGTTATGTGGAATTCAAGTATTTTCAATGTGTGTTTTGGGGAAAAAATGTATCTTTGCATGTACATGGAAAGAAAATATGAGTGATACTGCATGTGTGTGTGTGTGTGTGTGTGAGTGCAATTGTTTTATGAAAGAAGAGAAAGTATGTGTATTGTGAAAAGAATGTATCTACATGTGTGTGTCTGTTATATAAAGTATATATGTGCATGTGTTGGAAACTTGAGAAAGAAAAGCATGTATGTGTGTATATATGTGTGTGCATTTGTTTTATGGAAAAAGAGAGACAGGATGTGCATATAGGGAAGAGAGATTACATGTGCATTGGGAAAAAGAGGGTTTTCGTACATGTCTGACTATCATGAAGCATGTGTGTAGTGAAAGAGCAGAGTGTATGTGTTAGGGGCTTTGTAAGGATACGTATATGTATGGAACCCATGTATGACTTGCACGTATTTCAGTTTGAAGATTAAACCGTATCACCCTACGCCATAGCACACGGTAGAGAATGTCATGTCTGCCGATGAAGATCTGTTGCTGCCCCCTGCCCTCCCTCCCCCACTGCTATTCACTGCTAGGGGTTTCCCATTCACCACCGTTCATAACCCCTTACCTATTTTGTCTCTTTATTTCTCAAAGTCTAAGGGAGCCGGATAAAACTATCAACATATGCAAGTGTGGCCATGCAGTAAGAAGTTTGCTTCCCAACAATAGGGTTCCATGGGCAAATGTCCTTTACTTTAGCCTCAGGCTGACCCAAGCCTTGTAAGTGGATTTCATTGGTAAAAACTGAAAGCAGCCCATGGTATGTGTGTCTGTGTCTCTGTGTATATATATATATATGTATGTATATATATGTGTGTGTATTGTTAAGAGTTTGATGTTTCGAGCATAGCTCTTCGTCGGAAAGGAGGAAGGGATATGTCCAAAGAAGGAAAAGAAATCACTGACAGCACATGTGTGTGTCTTTCTGTTTGTGTTTCTTCTCCCCCATTACCACTTGACAACCGGTGTTGGTATGTTTATGTCCCCTTAACTTAACAGCTGTTGCAGGATGAGTAGATGTGTGGTAGGCGGAGGAAAAATGGTCAGAGCAGGCAACAGAGTTTTGTTGACGGAGCGGAGTTTTTGCAGCCGATGACAATGTGTTCAATGGTGCAGCCATACACTGACATCAACTCACTCATCGATTTTCATCAAAATTGGACAAAAAAAATACAAAAGCTGCAGGAAAAATAACATTGTTATGGGAATTTCCATTCAAACACCCGATTAAGCTCACAAAAATCGATGCCAACTGAGCATTATCGAGTTTTCGAAAAATCCCAGCCTTATTTGAACTGCAGGGCATGTGATCTACCTATGTGCCAAAAATTATTAAAATCATTTGGACGGTGTGGGAGGAGTTAGAGTAACCCCAAACACATACAGGCAGACAGACACCATTGCACATTTGTGTATATAGATATGGTTTTTATTTTAAAGGACTCTGTTGAGTGATTTCGCAGTTAACATTAGCATAGAACTGATCAAATAACTACATAACTCTCTCACTCTCTCTCTCTCTCACACACATACTCTGTCTCACTCTTTCTTCCTCTCATTCTCCCCTCTCTCTCTCTCTGTTTCCCTCGATCTCTCCCTCACTCTCCTGACTATAGACTCAAGAGAATTTATTGAAAGATATTTTGTTGCAACATGGTGCTTGTGAGGCAATTACACAGAAGCACGCACGCACACACACACACACACACACGCTTGTTTAGATGATCCCTTGGGAGACCTGCTTGTTACATTGAGTTGGTCAAGTTATTACATAGAAGCTAACCCTCTCCAAATTAAAGACAGCAGGGGGGTTAGCTAGCATTTAATTGGCAACTGCATAGAACTCTCTCCATCTACCATTATCTCCCACCATGGGGTATTGTGATGTCATAGTCTTTTTTTTTTTTTTAGCATTGTTCTAGAAAATATTCTGCTGTAGTAGGTCATATCCAAATATGGTATTGGTGATGGTAAGAAGGTTACGACAACCATTATTGTATAATAGTGTGTATATGTGGAGCCAGCCACAAATAATCTGTTATCAGTAATATATATACAGTTTTGTTAATCTTCCTGCATTTGTATATGTGTTTTTACATTGGCAGAGGGGAGGGGGTTGTGTGTTTATATTCATTAGTGTATTATATGTATGCTTGTGTGTTTGAGTATCTATCTGTGTACTTGGATGGATGCGTGTGTATGTGTGTACGTACACGTAACCTTTGTAGGTCAGTACACACACACAAAAAAAAAAGCAGGTTCCAAACCTGTTTGACACCTCCTGCACAGAAGAGGTTAGTTAGTCGGTCATTCTATGAACTGTGTAAAATAATTTTGTGTTTATGTATGTATATGTATGCATGTGTGTGTGTGTGTGTGTATATATATATATATATATATATATATATATATATATGTGTGTGTGTGTGTGTATGTACATATAGGGGTAAACATGGTTATGTGGTAAGAAGTTTGCTTCCCACTGCGTGGCACCTTGGGCACGTGTTTTCTATTGTCCTTGGGTCAGCCAAAACCTTACAAGTGGATTTGGTAGATGGAAATCTGTCTGATCCGCTTTAAGAAGATCATCATATATATTTACATATATATGTGTGTGTTTATGTCCCTGTAACTTAGCAGCAGACCAACAGACTGAATTGTAAAGGCTTGACTTCCTATTCCAGAGGGTTAAAATCTTCAGTCCTGACTAACCCTCTTAAAACTTCAGTTGTAACTTATTTCAGGACGGTTACTCTCACACAAACACAAAATCCACCTAGACTGGTTACCATAAAAGGCCAGCCAAAGGATGGACAACATACTATAGTGAATGAACCTCTATGTGGTTGCTCAGTTTACTCAAGGTAATAGCCAGATCTCCCTCAAAATCACACTCTACCTGCTGGGAAAAAAAATATGGACACCTGGATAAGTAGTCTTAAATGCATTTTGCCTGAAAAGAAAATGGGATAGTCACAGCAGGAACAACTTTTGTCACTTGTTTTGCTGGATCAGAGCGAAACAACAGCAACTCTACAACCATTAGCTTATGAATATATTGTTTCTTTTACCACCATTCCTTTTGTTCCTCTGATCTATCAAATAGAGCTAACAAGAATAACAACAGCAACAACAATACCACAAACATTACCATCATTATTGTTGTCCTCTTCTTCATCTAAATTAGTAAACTGGAGATGACCCTTAATAAACAAACTTCTCCATGTCAAGCTTACAATGTCTCAATCCACCAAAACAATGAAACACAGATTTTATTCAGTGAAGATTAATCTACCCTTCCAAATCTTCCTTGTCCCTAACATGTTCCCAGTAAGCATCACCCAACCCACTGAAGGACAAATTTGGACCTTAGTCACACTGAGCTGACATGACCTAAAGCACTCCTAGCACTAGGAGTTGTGAATTTCCACATCAGAAACAACCATTTTATGTCTCCTTTTCTTTTTTTTTTTTAATCCTTTAACTCCACGTGGAGCATAAGACACTAACAAGGAATCTCCATCTATCTTGATCATTGGCAATGGATTGCAATTGTCCCCTCGTGTAGCTGCCTATCAGTGCTTCAGTTTCTGTGGACCTTGTCCATGTTGTTGGTCTGCCATGCTCATATCTTCCTTGGGGTTTTTGTCAGAGGGCTTGCCTTGTAATACTGGAAACGAAATTCCATAGATTGCGTCCCAGCCAGCCCCATTTCTTCCTTTGTATCTGGGTTTTGATAGATTGTTAGTACATCTGTTCTCTTAAGGCTTAACTGCCATTAAGATATTCAAGGATAATATCCAATTTCTTGGTTCCTCTTTTGTCTCAACTAACACAAAGTATACAATACAAGGAATTAGTTGCCAATTGTTTCAATCAGTTGATTAATATTTAAAAGTAAATCTATATATTCTTTGTCATGCTGTAAGGAAGATTGGAAAACAGTAGGATTTTTACATCCTTAATTCAGTTTATCTTCTCTTTATATTTTCTGGAACAGCTAAGGTTTTATTCTTTAAGGATTTCTTTAATTTTGTTCCTATTTATTTGTTTGGATTCATTTTCATTTCATATCATCGTATTTGTAGATTTTCATACACACATTAAATGTAGATATTAATAATGTTTCCTAAATGACTTAAGAACAACAAATATTAATTAAATTATGTAGCATCAAATATTTATTTCTTTTGTAAGAGTCACTTTCACTTTGAGTTTCGTCAAGGAAGGCTTATCAGGCTGTAAATGTATAGAATTATGATATAGCAATTTTATTGAGGAACTGCATCAGTTCCACTACTACATCTACTTCAACCCCTAATCTATACACAACCACTGGGTACATTTTATTGTAGCACTAACCCTAGAGGTGTTGCCTTGTCCTAGACAAAGCTAAAGAATACTCTTTAATCTATATTGTCTCCATTCACTTAAGCCAACGTAACCAAGGGAATAGAATAGAGAGTAATGGGAAATAGAGAACTAGGGCGAGGGATTGATTGAGGAGAGTTAGAGAGGAGAACCAGTATGGTACGAAATAGTGGGGGAGAACCATTGATAGACAGCAACATGTTGGTTGTTGACAAGGAGGTTGAATAGAAAGCCTGAATGGTCTGATAGGAAGGAAGAAAGAGTAAGGAAACTGTGAGAGTAGTGGATATCAATGTGTGACAGAGACAGTGATGGAAGTAATAAAGATGGGTAATGGTAAGAGTGACATGTCAGTAATGATTGTCAGAGAAGGGAGTAATGGAGACAGACAAACCGAATGATGGTTAGCAATAGAAATACAAATGGTGAGTTAGAATAGAATAGGGCAGATCCAATGTAATGGGAGGGAGATAATGCAATAACAAGGAGGCACAGTGTTAAGATGGATCCAAAATTCATCTACCTACCTACCAAATGAGAGAGTAATGAAGATAAGGGGAGGGGAGTAAATGGAGACTTGATATAAACATAAAAGAGGTCCTGAAGTATAGAAATACATTTCAACTTTCATCCTAACTTATATATAAGTGTATGTATGTATAAAGTATTGTTTTTCTTATGTATATATACAACCAGATGCACACATATCTGTACATGGCCATAGCCACTTGGATTAACACTTTTCTATATTGAAAATGATATGAAACCATGGAATGGTATTTAATGGTAGAGTTACTTAACTGTAATGTATACACACACACACACTTATGTATACCAGATTTTACTTGTGTTCCGCAGAAATTAATGGTTTCTGAGAAAATTAATATTGCAACACCAAGGGGAGCAAACGTCTTACCAGAAGTCTTGTTAATTCTTTCAGGCTGGACTTGATGCAGGAAACGGTGCTGCACATTACCAGATCGAAGGAACCCGATCTGCCCTCAATATCTCACAGAGCAGCAATATTGGTACACCTGGTAAATGGTTCTTCCGGATTGATCTGACCGACGTTCAGTTTGAACCTTGCATGGACGGTAAGTTTTGGCCTTTGTCCATTTGCATGCGCATGCTTGCACACATACACACACACCCATACACATACAGAAACTGGAAGTGCACTTGCAGCATAATGCACTCGTACATGCTCATGGATGCTACCAATATATCAACCACACACACACACTTTCTCTCTTTCTGTCTGTCTGTCTCTCTCTCTCTCTCTCTTTCTCACACGCTCACAATATGGAAGTATGTACTTTATGTCTATCCCCAAAAATGCTCACATAATCTGTAGCAGTCTTCCCACTTCACACATCCATCCATCCATACACACACATAATCTGCTACAGTGTGTCCTCCTCATATACACACATTCACACACAAAACCTGGGGTTGTATCCTCACCTCATTTTTTGTTGTTCTTTTGTTTTTTTACCTGATTATGTTTCCTTTCTTTTATATTGTATTGGTCAGCAAAACAGGTTGAGTCCATGCCCTTCAAATCTCCACCCGCCTCCAAGATTGCTCCAGTTGACTTGGTTAATGTTTTTCTTGAGCAGTTTCAGAAAAAAAAAATCATTGGCAGTGGGGTGGGGAGGGAGTGGGGAATTTCCAGAATTACGACACTCTGAAACTACAGCCCCACCACTGTCCTCTCTGTGTCCCCATACAATATTAACCAATGGTTACTGATTTCATGTTCATGTGGTCATCATGTGAAATATGTACTTTACTATTTTATAACAATTGGATATCCCATGAATGATATCTGTCACATATTTGTTATAGGGATCTCCTCTTTCATAGTTATCAGTGATGTAACTTCTATTTGTGTACAGTGTGGGAGATATTACATTGGTACTAATGAAACTATGTTATACATTTCTCACATGTATGCACATTTCCATGTACATTCATACATGCATATTTATTTTGTTTGTACATGTGTTTGAATGTTGTTGTTTTTCTTTTTGTATATATGTGTGTGTGTTTAGTTATATATATATACAGGGTGGCCCAGAACTAGGTTTACAGTTATCACAGAGGTACTTTAAATTTCTTTTAAAACATTTTATTACATTTTAATTTCTCTCTTACAAACTGAAAAGGGAGCTTGACAAAATTGACTAAATTAGCATAGTGTGTCACTGACCCTTATCCATTTTTCAAGAAAGTGATTGTGTGTGTGTGTGTATAAAAATATATCATCATCGTCGTCGTCGTCGTTTAACGTTCGCTTTCCATGCTAGCATGGGTTGGACAATTTGACTGAAGACTGGTGAACCAGATGGCTGCACCAGGCTCCAATCTGATTTGGCAGAGTTTCTACAGCTGGATGCCCTTCCTAACGCCGACCACTCCGAGAGTGTAGTGGGTGCTTTTATATGTATGTACATACGCACACATGTGTATATTTTTATATATATATATATAAGTATATATTATGTTCTGGGTTCAAATATACATACATGGGGTATTCGTATATATATATATATATATATGTATATATTAATGTTTTTATATTAAGTTTTAATAAAAACAAATTCAGTTCAGTTTGGTGGGTTACTCTATACTTATGTAGAGTACAAATTTATTATTTCTATACAAGAATGTTGTTGACAGTGACTTCAAAGTTTCAGCCAGCCAAACCATTGTCGGACTAAGTTGTTGTGGTTGCTTGTTATGGAAAGGTGTTTTGGATAAAATTTTAATTGATTAAATTTGGGATTACATTATTGCTTCAGATTTATTCAAGCATTTAGAACTTCGTAAACGAACCTGTAGGTATTTCTTTTTTGTTAAGCACACTCAAGGTGTGACAGTATTTTTGTTGCTTTTGGTATTTTTAGACTTTATTTAACTCATCAGAGACTATATGAATGCTAGACTAACTCTAATGCAGTGCAGTCCGATGGTAGCTTGGCTGGCCGAAGCTACAAAGTCAGTCAACAACATTCTTGTATTAGAATAATAAAAAAAAAATATACATATATATATAACTCTTTCTTTTCCTCTTTCTTTCTCTCTGTGTCTCTCTCTTTTCCTCTGTGTGTGTGTGTGTATATAAACACACACACCCAACACAGAGGCTATTTCACTGATATCCCATTATATATAGGCATTCACCTAAGTATATACAAATAGCCTGTTGCACACATGGTCTCTCTCTCTCACACACACACATATACGCACACACACTCACATATACTTCTAAATGCCTAAAACTTTGTGTCAATTTTTTTGTCTTTTTTTTTTTTTTGTTCCTGGCTAGGCACAATTAGCTAAACTCTCTGCTAGTTTCAGCTTCACATGTATCAAGTTCACCATTAAATGGTCGACATGATGAGGTATAGAGGTAGG
>NC_068990.1:86134481-86144659 GCF_001194135.2 Octopus bimaculoides | reverse complement strand
GTGTTGTAGCATGGCCTTATCCATCCCTGATAGTTTAAATAAATCAGAGACCTGAAGAATGATGTAATAGTAGTGAGATGGTGTTGGGTGTGGTGGAAAAATTTGTTAAGGTGTTGATTGGTGGAGAGGGAATTTTTTCACCCTGCTGGGACAGGATGTTTCCTTTGTCTCTATTGCAAACTCAGTCCATTTTCTTTGGGAGAGGGGGTAGCAGGCTGGTTTTTGAAGAGAATTTATATGTAGTAGTTTTTTTGTGTTTTTTTTTGTTCTGTTTTTACAACCCCTTGTCACAACAGCACACACTTCCAGTCAAGAAGTTAACGAGAGCCTCAGCATGGTCACCCAACCTGCAAGAAATAGCAGTCGAATCTCCCTCAAATCACATTACCCTTTTGTCAAGATGAACACGTTCGGTAATGTATTCCTAGATATACTTGGTAGATCAGCTGAGTTAAGCTGACCTGGAGCTAAACAACTGACAACACTTCCCAATCTTTGTTAATGAGAGCCTCAACATGGACACCTAATCTGCAAGAAATAGCAGTCAAATTTTCCTCAAATCTCATTACCCTTTTGTCAGGACGAACACATTGGATAATGTAGTTCTAGATATACTATATCAGAGCAAAAAAATGGTTTGGTCTTGGGTAGAACTTGACCATTGATCAGCTTAGTTAAGTTGGAGCTTAAACAACAGGCAACACTTCCCAATCTTTGTTGAATTGTTTGATAAACCATCATTATTGATTTTGGTTTCTTTAAATGACTTTATCAAAAGGAGGACACAGGGCTCATGTGGTACTGTTTAGGATCTTGAAGACTGGTGGCAAGAAAGGAGAAGGTTTTACTATGAATGAAGACTTGGCTCGGATGTTTGCAACAGAATGATCTCTGCTAAAGACACCCATTGAAATAGATGGTGGCATTAAACAATGTGACAGATTAAGTCATCATCATCATCATCATCGTTTAACATCCGCTTTCCATGCTAGCATGGGTTGGACAATTTGACTGAGGACTGGTGAACCAGATGGCTACACCAGGCCCCAATCTGATTTGGCAGAGTTTAAAAAGCAAAAAAACAATCATTCTGGGTGGCTTTCACACAATCTCTATCATCCAAATTTCACTCACAAGGCTTTAACCATCAACTGAAGACTACAGTAGAAGATACTTGCCTAATGTGCCATACAGCAGGACTGAACCCAAAACCACACGGCTAAACTTTGTACCAAATTTCCTCAGATGTTACTGTTTATTTGTTGGTTTCGTATTATCATGATACCCTTGTCCAAGGCAAAAAATATTTTTGTATTATTCTCATTCCTGCTACAACATCAGATATTTTTTTTTCTTCTCAGGCAGCAACAGAACTCACTGGATTGTTCCAGAAATGATTTACTTATTTATTTATACTTTTAGTTACAGCTATACTGGCTCTCTTATCCTTATCAAAATCTTGATCGGAGCATGTTAGCAGAGCGTAGATTATAGGTGTGGTTAACTGGGATTGCGTTATCTCTGTGCTATCGTTGTTATTGCATGTAATCCTAGATCTGTAGTGAAGGCTTGCTTACTTTGTTGCTGTGGATGTTATGAATGAAATATGATTTAAGTATTATAGATAATGTAGCCATATTGTGCATGTGTGTGTGTGTGGAAGGTGATGTACTCTAGAAGGATATTTATGTGCATGACTGTCTACGCCATGTATGTGTGTATGTGCATGCACACACATATACTTATACATAGCTGCTTTGAAAGTATCTGAAGAATTAGATGTGGTAGAATAAAGCTTTAGCTTTGACTAAACAGATAAAAAAAATCTATTTGTATAAAGTGCTTTTTTAAATGGCAACCAAATCTCCCTCAAATCACACACACACAAAAAAAGTGGAAAAGGAAGGACATCTTGGATAATGTAATTCTAGCTTCACATGCCTGAAAAATTAAACTAGATGGTCACACCTGGAATGCCTTTGGTCTTTGATCTGCTAAATCTGGGCTTACTTGGAGATTAACTGTAACAGCATCAATGACATACATACACATAAGTCAGCGAGGGATCCTCTGTGCAGCCACTCAACCTACCAGAAATAATGCAGCAAATCTCTTTCAAACCATACTGTTTTATAAAGGAAGGAAGGACTGCGCCAAAGAAACTGTCTGAGAGAAAAAAAGAAAAGAGATATGATAATGGATGGAGCTTGAGACATGTTCTTTTATTTGTTTTAGTCATTTGACTGCGGCCATGCTGGAGCACCGCCTTCAGTTGAACAAATCGACCCCCAGAACTTATTCTTTGTAAGCCTAGTACTTATTCTATCAGTCTCTTTTGCTGAACCACTAAGGTATGGGGATGTAAACATACCAACATCGGTTGTCAAGCAATGGTAATATGTAGTAGAAAACAAAGTGTCCTGCAGTGGGACTGAACTTGGGACCGTGTTGTTGGGAAGCAAACTTCTTACTATACAGCTATGCCTGCTCTTACAGCCATAACTGTATCTACCAAGGTTTTAGATATACATACATACATACATACATACATACATATACAAACACTCATACATATATACATACATATATTGTGTAAATAGATAGATAGATATAAATTATACGAACACCAAGCTAGGACTGAAATAAGAGACCAGGCTCTTCCATGAACTCAAACCATGTATATGTCACATGCCAGGTGACCATGTTACCGATTAAACCAAAGAGATCCTGTCCTCATTCTTTGCCAAATTGGTGCTATACAAACATTTAAATGGTATTAACTAACAGTACTACCTCATCACCTTTAACCTTTCTAACTAAAATACACTCCCTATGTATTCCAATTAAATTCGAAAATAATTGACAACTTAGACTGGTTTCATAAAACATGTATAACTTCTTTTTTTATATTGATATATAAATGTGGTGTTTGGAATATAGTTTAACAAATGGAAGCCCTTTTATTAATCTGTCATGGAATTTTTGTTTCAAAATTATTCTAATTGTAGGCATATGCAGCGAAATATAAAAATATTAAAATTTTGTTTAACTATATAGCCATATAAAGTGAGTTATTAAACACCATATATATATGTGTGTGTGGTGGCTGTGTGGTAAGTAGCTTGCTTACTAACCACACGGCCCCGGGTTCAGTCCCATTGCATGGCACCTTGAGCAAATGTCTTCTGCTGTAGCCTCAGGCGACCAAAGCCTTGTGAGTGGTTTTGGTAGACAGAAACTGAAAGAAGCCCGTCGTATATATGTATATGTATATACATGTGTGTTTGTATGTTTGTCCACCCCAACATCGCTTGACAACCGATGCTGGTGTGTTTAAGTCCCCGTAACTTAGCAGTTTGGCAAAAGAGACCGATAGAATAAGTACTAAGCTTACAAAGAATAAGTCCTGGGGTACATTTGCTCAGCTAAAGGCAGTGCTCCAGCATGGCCACAGTCAAATGACTGAAACAAGTAAAAGAGTAAGAGTATATATATAAAATACAAAAATGGGACAAGAATGCAAAACATTCAGACAGTTAGGTAATAACAGAATTACAGTATAGAAGAATTGTGCACATTATTAGATTTTCAGTTGAAGTTTAGCCCATCTAACATAGGTGCACCATAAAGGTAAGCAAAAAAAAGGGTGAGAGGAATGCTGGAATTTATCAAAATGTTTGAAGAAAACTACGAAATGAAATAAATTCACACATGCAGACATAGATAGATGCACACACATGGAAACAAAGGCAATAATGGTTTTCTAATACAATTGACCTTTTTCCTTCTCTGTATTTCTAAAATACAACCCTTATGTGTTCAGATTAATTTAAAGACTAAATTGTGGATTTAGTGAAATGCAAAAGGGGTTTTTGGAACACAACGAGTATGGAAATAGTGATATAACTTCTAAAAGTTTGTTCAGGCTTTCTTCCTTGCAGTGTATTGTTTGCTGAAATGTTCGTTTGTACTCCATTACTTCATAATCCTAATTAGCTTCCTAATCCCCGTGATAATGTTCATAGCAAAAGAATGTTCAAATACCCTCCAGGCCAATAAGAAGCCATGATACTGTTTTAATTTATTTTGTATACCTTTTTTTTTTAATGGTTTTCTTCCTCAGTTATTTCTGGAATATTTCTATCAGGAAAAAATATATATATATAAAAAAAAAAAAAATAGTTAATTACTTTCAACCAATCAGAGGTTGTGACAGGGTCCACTCTCTTCCAAAAATTTGTGAAGAACAATAGGTTTTTAATTAGCCATCTAAGTATTAAACTTAATGTAAATGTATTGAAGAAATTAAATTTACTGTGGTAGTCATCTTGGAATAATAAGTAACTGATATATCTGATTCTCTATCAAGCATGTGGTTATATTTGTTGCACTTTCATATTTGATTTTACTGCTCCGTCTTTTGAAAAATCCTTCAAATTCATCAAATTCACAGTTACTACTACTGTATATGAAACTAGTGCCCATTTCTTTTTCGGTCATAAAACTCTTGTGCGAAGTGTTAATATGGACATGCTGTGTTTAAAAACGATACAGTGACTATATATATATATATATATATATATATATATATATATATATATATATATATATATATATATATATATATATATATATATCGTCAATGTATCATTTATCCCCAAAACAAACATACTCTAAAACATAGAGCAGTAATGTATTTATATGCAGTTAAGTCTGTGTCCAGTAATGGAATGGCCAATGGTTTTGCATCCATAGAGGGCTTAACCCTATGGATGGCTCATCAGACTATAGCCATGCTACATGGCAGTGAAACCTTGACTGCTGAGGGCATGCGTAAGCTCGCAAGAAACAAAGCCAGTATGCTCCGATGGATGTGTAATGTCAGTGTGCATACTCGACAGAGTGTAACTACCTTGAGAGAAAAGTTAGACCTAAGAAGCATCAGTTGTGGTGTGCAAGAGAGACGATTGCACTGGTATAGATGAGGATAGCTGTGTGAAAAAGTGCCACACCCTAGCAACTTCTAAGTGTAGGGTACATAGTCAGACAGGAGTTTAATGTGATTGAGACTCAACCTGAATGGTAAATTTGTCATACACTGAAGGCATCCATTTTCACTTATCTGTGTGTGTGTGTATGTATGTACATATATATATATATATATATACTTTATTTAAAAGCAGCAGAAACATAACAAAAAAAAACCCGTTACTCTGTGCACATTTCATGTGCTTACTCCTGTATATATATATATAGGTGCAGGCGTAGCTGTGTGGTAAGAAGCTTGCTTCCCAACCACATGGTTCCAGGTTGAGTCCCACTGCATGGTATCTTGGGCAAGTGTCTTCTACGGAGTGTTCAAAAAGTCTGGTGGTGCTAAATCAGGTGATCTTAGTGGCCAAAGTCTCTTCGAAATAATCCGTTCACCGAAAAACTCTTGAAGTAGCACCATGGTGATACGCAAGATCAAATAAAATTCACTGCGGATAGACTTTTTGAACACCCTGTACTATAGCCTCGGGCCAACCAAAAGTCTTGTGAGTGAATTCGGTAGACAGAAACTTAAAGAAGCCCGTGACAACCAATGCTGGTGTGGTTATGTCCCTGTAATTTAGCAGGTGAAAGAGATTGATTGAATAAGTACTAGGGTTACAAAGAATAAGTCCTGGAGTCGATTTCTTTAAGATGGTGCTCCAGCATGGCTGCAGTCAGATGACTGAAACAAGTAAAAGAATGAAAGAATATATATATATACACATATACAATCGCACTATGTGCTGCTATTACCTGGTCTACCAACCATGTAATAGCACTTCATCAGATTTGTCTATCTCCACTGTTTATGTCTTTGCTTTACTCAAGGTTCAAAAATGGCATTCCAAATATTTTGATCCACATCAAACACAAGTGGATAGAAAAATTAATATACTTCGATCGTTGCCAGTGACGCTGGACTAGCTCCCGTGCAGGTGGCATGTAAAATACACCATTTTGAGCATGGCTGTTGCCAGTACCACCTGACTGGCCTTCGTGCCAGTGGCACGTAAAAGCACCCACCACACTCTCGGAGTGGTTGGCGTTAGGAAGGGCATCCAACTGTAGAAACTCTGCCAAATCAGATTGGAGCCTCGTGTAGCCACCTGGTTCACCAGTCCTCAGTGAAATCGTCCAACCCATGCCAGCATGGAAGGCAGACGTTAAACTACAATGATGATATTGTCTTAATTTGCAATAACTGTGGTAGCAGCACATGTGTATTGCCATAGATTCTAAGTCTGCTACAAGTGAGACCAAAATGAAATGCCCCTTTATGTGCAATTCACAGCTTTGTTTACAGTATGGAAGTGGTAGTTTACCAACCACAACATACTGTAGGCAATGTTATCATGCATCACTGACTTTCTTCCCCATTTAATTATTAGAATCACCGTTGACCCTTGCTGTGCTGATAAAATTTTTGCTGGTGATGTAACAGGCTAATCATATGTAAATTAGTCTTCCCAGCCTCTTTCCATTGGCCAGTAAAAATAGAACATCCATACTACGTCATACGAAACTTTGAGAATTCTGGAAAGTATCTCACAATCAAAAGAGTTAATTTGGTCCCTATGTTTCAGGTGCACATGCACGGAACTGAATATACTCAGTTCCTGTACGGTAAGGGTTATGTACACAGTGCCAAGTATGTGTATCCTTCCATATTTCAACTCCCTATTTTGCGGGCTTAACTGGCAGCAATTATCACTACCCTTTTCGGAGCGCCAGACTCCACAGTTAATTTGGTCACTAAGGTAACAGAATCAATCAACTTACATCTAGGGAGTTCCTTGTGTTATTGAAAAAAAAAATTTTATTTCACAGGACCCCTTTCCCACTAACTACCTCTGCACATTTGCTACGAATGTTTGAAATCCTTCTTCCACCCTTGACCTGCCAGTGATCCCACAGCAACCCTGGTGCACATACACACACACACACACATGTACACACACATACAGTTTACACTGAGTACACCTCCTGAATTCCAATCTCCTTCCCAGATGTTAGTAATATCTTCGTTCCTGCTTACTATGAATATGAATAAATACATACATACATATATATTATACCTGTGAATTTATCATTATTATTATTATTATTATCATTATTATTATTGTTGTTGTTGTTGTTGTTATGTGTGTGTGTGAGAGTGTGTTCATATATTCTATACATATACACATAGAACCTTTCTCCACCTTCTAAAGAAAAAAAAGAAAATGGGTGTGTCTACTGTTGATAACTGAACAAAGAATGTGTTCCATTCACACAAAAATTAAGACTACTGCCACCCTACTCATCTTTTATTCTTCACCCCCCCCCATACTCTCTCACTCTATCTACTTAATCCCCTCTCTCCCCCCTCTCTCACAGCCTTGTATATCACTAGGTATTAGGGTGGGGGTGCTATTGACTGACTACATTCTAAAAGTTTTGGTCTATTATCTAGGACTGGTTACACACCCATTAACTACAGTGAATATGTGTGTGTGTGTGTGTGTGTGTGTGTGTGCACCCACATGCACACACACTCAGAACTATGTGTTTGTGTAATCATCATCATATTACATCTGCTTTTTTCATGCTGCCAAGGAAAAGCAGACTAAACGATGGAGATGTGTGTGTGTGTGTGATAAGCATAGATAGATACCAGTATATGTGCTTAAGAAGTTCTCTTCAAAGCCACATGGTTTTTAGGTTCAATTCCATTATGTGGCAATCGGGTGGGCAAATATCTTCTAGTGTATCCCTTAACTGACAAATACCTTGTGAGTGAATGCAGCTGGATACTCAGCAAAGCTCATTGTGTGTGTGTGTGTGTGTGTGTTGATGCACCCTTGTCTTGACATCACATAAAAACTGCAAACAAATGTCACAATATCAAGTGGTATTTTTCAATTGCAATATTTTTAATCAGGACTACAAAGGTAAAGAACCACTTCGGTCATCAATAGCCATGGGATTGCACCTAGAAAGTTCCCCTCCTGGGCACAAGTCCAGGCATAGTTGTTTATAGAAGACCAGCAGTCACCCATGCATACCAGCCTCCCCTCTTCATGCCACTGATATTGTCCAAGGGAAAGGCAAAGGGGCCGATACAGCGTGGCACCAGTGACATCGCAACTCATTTCTACAGCTGAGTGAACTGGAGCAACATGAAATAAAGTGTCTTGCTCAAGAACACAACACACAGCCTGGTCCAGGAATCGAACTTACTACCTCACGATTGTGAGCCCAACTTTCTAACCACTGATCCATGCACCTTCAAATCAGGACTGGCCATTGTAGTGTTGAACTTCAGAGAATTGGAGAAAATATTATCTTGGCTTGGAAACCCATTTTCCCTGTTAACATCAGCTGTTTTTTATTTACTTTCAAAGACATAGAATAAGGGATCCGTACTTGAAAAACGTGTAAGCGTTAGTGGTATGAAGGGCATGCAGCTGTTAAACAATGCCTTAATGATATATTCACCTGACCCATATCAGCATGGAAGAAACATACATAAAAAACATGCCAGAGACCGGTAATATTTCTTAGTAATATTATTTTCTACTCTAGGCACAAAACCTGAAATTTGGGGGGAGGTGGGGGGGGGCCAATCGATTAGATTGACACCAGTACACAACTGGTACTTAATTTATCGACCCCGGAAGGATGAAAGGCTCAGTCTGCCTCGGTGGAATCTGAACTCAGAACATAAAGACAGACGAAATACTGCTAAACATTTCGCCCAGTGTGCTAACGTTTCTGCCAGCTCACAGCCTTATTTCTTAGCAATATTAATTTATCCCGGAAACAATATCATCATCATAATCATCATCATCGTTTAACGTCCGCTTTCCATGCTAGCATGGGTTGGACGATTTGACTGAGGACTGGTGAAACCGGATGGCAACACCAGGCTCCAATCTAAATTTGGCAGAGTTTCTACAGCTGGATGCCCTTCCTAACGCCAATATATATAATGAATATAATAAAAGTTGACAATTTTATCTTATATTTATTTTTGTAAACAAATAATACAATATTAC
Organism: Octopus bimaculoides; assembly: GCF_001194135.2. NCBI lineage: Eukaryota > Metazoa > Mollusca > Cephalopoda > Octopoda > Octopodidae > Octopus > Octopus bimaculoides. The sequence goes on along the minus strand of NC_068990.1, from coordinate 86,135,588 downwards.
ATAAGCATTTTATAATGTTTCTTTCTTTGCTGGAAACTCGCTGTGTACCAGCAGCTGATGGCTCGCAGACCGGTGCTGGTCTGCGGACCACCACTTTGAGTAGCACTGTTCTAACTCATGCATAGACATAAAACGACCATATCAAGGACAGGTTACTTGCACTATTGGTATGGCATTCAGATTTCTGCTTTTCTTATTTTCACCATTTTTCTCTTTTACTACTACTACTACTACTACTACCACCACCACCATTACTGGTGCTGTTTGTACCACCACCCACCAGCCGCTGGCTAATGCATGTGAGTGGTTTTATAGTGGAAACCAGCTCAGCCCAGGCCACAAAACTGATTCCTCAGTTTGTTCTCCCATTACTGTTGGTTTGCTAAAGTAAATGTTGCAGGGAACTACATTCCATTCTGCTGTGTGGCTGTGATGGTAGTCATGAGGGAAGCGGTGAGGCACAGGTAATGAAGCCATAACATTTCAGGTATAATAATCATACCTGACACGTTATGGGGTGGTGGGGGGCAATAGTAGTGATTATGGTGGGTGTTTAACTAGTAATAGTAGTGTTGTTGTTGTTGTTGTGATCAACTCCCTGATCAAGCAGTCCATGATCAAAGCATCATTTACTGACTGATATATATATACCTCTATACTTACACCACACATACTGACATAGATGTATCTCTATTGTACCTCTGCTACTAACATGTACCTTTACCATATCTCACATAGCAACAAACACACCCACATATTCCTGTACAGTACCTCTAGTTATATCTAGTGGCACCTTGGGCAAGTGTCTTCTACTATAGCCTCGGGCTGACCAAAGCCTTGTGAGTGGATTTGGTAGACAGAAACTGAAAGAAGCCTGTCATATATATGTATGTATGCATGTGTGTGTATATGTTTGTGTGTCTGTGTTTGTCCCCCCAACATTGCTTGACAACCGATGCTGGTGTGTTTCGGCATAAGAGACCAATAGAATAAGTGCTAGGCTTACAAAGAATAAGTCCTGGGGTCGATTTGCTCAACTAAAGGCAGTGCTCCAGCATGGCCACAGTCAAATGACTGAAACAAGTAAAAGAGTATATCGGTGAAAGA
>NC_068990.1:86131573-86134181 GCF_001194135.2 Octopus bimaculoides | reverse complement strand
TATATATATAAATAATACAGAATGGCACAAGAGCGCAAAACATCCAGACAGACGATACAAAGACAACATGGACATCCACCAAAAAAAGCACATCCAGTTTTTGCTTGTTCACTTCAGTCTGTCAACCATAGACAACTACAGAGTATTTAGAAGCCTCTATGTGATCACTTAACTTGCTAAAAATAACAGCCAAATCTCCCTCATATCACACCTACCATCTTAGAAAGGGAAACGTTGAACATATGAAAAAAGGCAAGATAGCCATGGATGGTAGGTCTTTGATTATAGGTGTATTTGATCAGGGCTAATCTGAGCAGCCAAAATTCCAGCAAATGGCCACAGTCTAACGACTGAAAAGAGCAGGTAAAAGATAAAAGTCACTTCTGAAACAACTTTGAGCATTGACATTTAAAATGCACCTTTCAGAGCCCTTAGAGACGGCCATTGTTTTACTGAATAAAGTCCTAAGTGTTGTGACAGACGGTATGTCAGCAATGGTGATGAAGAGGAATACAGGATTAAGTTGCACGAATGGAAAGTGATGCCAGCTTTCCAGAGTTTTTCCCATTTTTGGAGCGAAAAGAAAACCGTTTCAAGGGCAAAGCTGTTATGACTGCATAATAATCAGTGTTGAATATAAATTTACGGTTTAACCTCGACAGTAGTTTTAACACGAAAATATGTACGTATTCTCCTGGAACACCTGGCAGACAGGTATTTCAAGTATTGAAAATATTATGAAATCTGTCATTGCAAAAAAACCAATTTCTGTTATGGGGGAATCTTGAACACCCCATGTGACAGAGCATGATAACTGCAGCATGGTCTTTCTGTCATAAAAATATAATTCTGTACTGTTCTAAGGTAGTAAGTATCGGATTAAAACATGACCTACAAAACTTCTACAAGCAGTGTATAACAGCTTTAATAGCAGGATAATTGCAGCATGGTCTGTCTTAGAAGTTTTTAAACACTTTGATTTTAGTGACATAGTTGATTTCAAATGAAAACTCTTCCAATTTTATTGGTTTGATTTTTGTTTATCCTCTATATATTTACCACATAAAACAAATATCTTTAGAAATATTCACCCCACCCCCTTTTAGTTTTATATTTGACGGTCAAAATTTATACTACTGAAATGCAAATTTGCATATTTTACTTTGCTGTCCATTTAGTCCATTATCATATTAATTATCAATCATGTTACAAGAAGAGGAATATATTTAGTGCATGTGATTATTATAACCAATACAGATTAGTAGTTTTAAAAACTATATACATAAACAAATATTATCACATATATGAATTTATTATGACTTGCATAAAATTATGGTAAAAGAAAAAAAAATGAAAAATTGTTTATGTAACAAAAATGTGTCTAAATTTTGTTTCTAACTTGCAGCTCTCAAACATGAAGTTTATTACAGGTAGCTCTTATATTAAGCAAATTTGACTATCCCTGGCATATACATTTACAGCTAAGATCCCCACTTAACTATCATTATCAGTGTATTGAGTACTTCTTCTTCTTCCCACCTCACATCTATATTGTCTGTTTAGTATCCTCTTTGCTTGTTCTGCTTATCATTGCCAAAAAGACAGCTGTTTCTGTTTCACACTACATTTTTTAAAAATTGGGTTGAAAGTTCTTGATTATTGTATATAATTCTTTTTGTGCGTTTTTATATCTTTTTTATATATATATTCTTGTTCTTTGATACTATAAATGCATTACTCCATGCTTCATCTCTGTATTTTTGTTCGAGTTCCCAAAACTGTTGAACTTCAGTCAACAACTGATAAAAGGATATATATATATATATATATATATATAATCATAAATATATAGGGATTGACAGTAACCTGCTTCTCCAACATACTGAGAATTCAGAAATAGCAGTCAAAGAACTACTGATTTCAAAACTACAAATTATTACTCCAGATTGATAGCGATGATTCCCTGCCCTGCATATCTATATATATATATATATATATATATATATATGTCACATTATATAGATTCAAGTAATCTGATAGTACTCATAAAAAAGCTCCTTGATGTATCATTCTTCAAAACATGTAGAATATTTATTTCGATATTTGGAGTTTCATATTGTTAGATAAAATTTCATCAAACTAGTTCTCTGTCATCTATGACTTATATATATATCCAACCTTTCTTTCTGTCTATGTATCTCTCTCTATCTCTCTTTCTCTCTTTCTCTCTCTCTCTCTCTCTCTCTCTCTCTCTACACATATCTATTGATTATTTATTTACTTTTGCAGAGAAATTATCAGTAACTCCAAGATTCGGACATATGCTTGGTGGCCAGCCCTTAACTCTTTATGGACTTTGCTTTCCACAAGTTGAATCATTCACTGCAGTATTTAAGGAACTCAATATTACATTCCCATGTATGGTCAAAGACATTCTCATAGCAAGCTGTGTCACCCCCATGCTTTATACCACTGGGGATTTTACCTTGAATCTTAACTTCACACCAAAACAGAGCATGTTTGAAGAGAAATTTTCTGTTGGTAAGCCTTGTTTCGTTTTTATACATTTTTTCATTATATATATATATATATATATATATATATATAT
>NC_068990.1:86129524-86131203 GCF_001194135.2 Octopus bimaculoides | reverse complement strand
CCCTCACCTCTCACCATATCGCGGTTCACCTATCACAGTTATTTAAGCTTACATTGATTCCTCCATGGTGTTGTTTTGCATTTATGATAAAATAAATATATACAAATTATAAAAATAATAACAAAAAATATACAGTACAGTACTACTACTTTGTAGATTTTCACCTATCACGGGGGTTTTGGAACATAACACTCACGATAGTTGAGGGACTACTGTATATACGTGTATATATATAGAACCATCCGAGTGGAATCACTGCCAGAGCAGCGATCTCGCTCCTGTGCCGGTGGCATGTAAAAAGCACCATTTGAGTGCGATCGTTTCCAGCTTCGCCTTACTGGCACTTGTGCCGGTGGCATGTGAACAAAACATTGGCTGACTCCTGTGCAGGTGGCACATAAAAAACACCATTTGAGCATAGCTGTTGCCAGTACCACCAGACTGGCCCTCGTGCCAGTGGCATGTGAAAAGCACCCACTACACTCTCAGAGTGGTTGGCATTAGGAAGAGCATCCAGCTGTAGAAACTCTGCCAGATCAGACTGGAGTCTGGTGTAGCCATCCGCTTCGCCAGTCCTCAGTCAAATCGTCCAACCTATGCTACCATGGAAAGCGGATGTTAAATGATGATGATGTGTATATATATATATATATACACACACAAACATACATACATTTGGTTGGTTAAATATGAATCAATTAATAAACTGCAGAATTATGCTGTACCAATATATCTGAAATGCGTGTAAGGCTAAAAATGTATGAATCTCCATTCTTTTATGTCGATATAAAAACCACCCATTCCAGTTCGTTCAAGAAGCATGCGTGCTGGTCCACATAAACAGCACCAATGCTGGTTCATGTAAAAAGCATCCAGTGCACATTGTAAAGTGGTTGGCATTAGGAAGGGCATCCAACCATGGAAACCAAGCCAAATCAGACTGGAACCTGGTGCAGCTCTCTGGCTTGCCAGCTCTGCTCAAACAAACCATCCAACCCATGTCAGCATGGAAAACAGACATTAAGTGATGATGATGATGATTGATATATACAAGGGGTTGCTGAAAACCCCCTGGTTTTGGGTAAAAGAAAATTCAGGAGAATCAGTTAATTATGATTTTATTCAACATATTCCCCTCTCAGATTTACATACTTATCGCAACGGTCCTTCGGTTTTGCTAAGCCTTGTAAAAGAATTCAGAAGGTAGGGCCTCGAATCAGGCCTTCTGCCTTCATTAAAGCTGAGAACTTTTCAACACCCCGTCATAATACACACATAATATATATATAGCATAATATATATGTAGCATGTCCATAACTGAGTTGTTTTAACATCCAGTGCTTGAGAGTGTATATATTCCACCATGCTATTGCAGCCACCATAAAAAACATGTATTTACATTAAGTATATGTAATTAATAATGTGTATATACACATATACACACATAGAAAGAAAAGCATTAGCTAGATAGATACACAAATAATTTATTGGTAGCTAAAACCTCAAATATTGTTTGTCCAAATTTCTTGCAATGAGAAACTCAGAGGATAATTGGCAGAATTTCAGCTTCAACTAATTTATATGCCATATTTCATCTAATAAGGAGTACTTCCTTTCTCTTGTTTGTTTACACTAGCCTGTATCCATATATATATATATATATATATATATATATGACA
>NC_068990.1:86127459-86129514 GCF_001194135.2 Octopus bimaculoides | reverse complement strand
ATATGACATGACTTTGCTCAAATTTCAATTTTATATTAAATATATTTTTCACATTTCCTTAAATGTTGGCGTTTATGTTTAGTTTGGAGTGAAAATTGTCCTTGTTCTCATAATGTCTCAAAATCTTTTTTTCAACTTCAGTGTATAGAATTCCTCAAAAATCTTGTTTAATCGTGGACTTTTTATTAATAGCAAAATACAAAGAAAAAATCAATACAGTACACATGAAATAAACTATGGAACAAGTAACTTAAAGCATTTTTTAATTTGACAATGACAGTTTTATCAGTTGTCATCATTTCTAAGATCCCTAATTACAAAATGCAGCAACATCATCCCACTGACATAGTTTCATTCAGTAAAATGAGACCAAAAGTCTTTAAACATTTTAGGGAACTTGGGAGCATCATTGCTCCAAAGAAAACAAAGAGTTAAAGGGGAAATTGGAAAAATCTTTGATAAAGGTGCAGGAGTGGCTGTGTGGTAAGTAGCTTGCTTACCAACCACATGGTTCCAGGTTCAGTCCCACTGCATGGCACTTTGGGCAAGTGTCTTCTACTATAGCCTCGGGCTGACCAAAGCCTTGTCAGTGGATTTGGTAGACGGAAACTGAAAGAAGACCGTCGTATATATGTATATGTATATATATATATGTGTGTGTGTCTGTGTTTGTCCCCCCCAACATCGCTTGACAACCGATGCTGGTGTGTTTACGTCCCCGTAACCTCGCAGTTCAGCAAAAAGTGACCGATAGAATAAGTACTAGGCTTACAAAGAATAAGTCCTGGGGTCGATTTGCTCGACTAAAAGCGGTGCTCCAGCATGGCTGCAGTCAAATGACTGAAACAAGTAAAAGAGTAAAAGCAATTAACATCCCACATAATCATGTCTTCAAAATAACATCTTTGAAAAAAAAGTTGTATCCCATGTGTGTGTGTGTGTGTGATTTTGTAACTATATTATAAATATAATTCTTATGCAAGTTTCAAATTCAAAATTGCACTGACAAGACCTGTGAGATTGAAACACATATGCAATTAGTATATTATTGAATGACTGCAAAATAGATTAACTATATCATTATTTATTTGTTGTTGCAATTTATTTTTCAAGTTTTGTAAAGAAAATAAATCATTAAAAATTGTAAAAATTATTTTCATGTACAAAAATACAAGAAGTCATCATCATAAAAAAAAAATTGCAGATGATAAGACGAGGTGATCTTACTCTCATTATACAACCAATTTACTCTGTGCAACGATGATCACATCCGTATTAAAACATAAGCAGTCTATTTACAATATAGAACCACTTTTCCCTGTGGGGTTAAACCCCCAAATAGCGAGATGACTGTCGAATATACTGTGTGGGTGTCTGTGTGTGAATATATATGTATATATAAAACAAAACAGGAGTTTGTTCATAAATTAGTTTTGTCATCTTACATGTATTTCATTAACAATTCTTTTTATTATAAGGCACTAGGCCTGGAATTCTAGTAGGGAAAAGGATAGGCAACTACTTTGACCCCAGTACTCAACTGGTACTTATTTCATTGACCCCAGAAAGATGAAATGCAGCATTTACACTCAGAACATAAAGACAGACAATAAGCCGTTTGCCACTTTGGTATTTCATTGATAATATATGTTATATAACGGAAAACCTTATAAGCGGATTACATTATGAAATCTTCAGAGGCTGCACAACAAATATAAATAACCTGTAATATTTATAATGGACATTGGACAGTGCTCTGATGTATACACACATAGTCCTGGGTCAATTTGTTCAACTAGAAGCGGTGCTCCAGCATGGCCACAGTCAAATGACTGAAACAAATAAAAGAATAAAAATGTGTGTGTGTGCACATATATATATGTATGTGTATATATATATATGTGTGTGTGTATATATATATATATATATATATATATATATATATATATATATATGTATGTGTATATGTATAGATGTGTGTGTGCGTATATATGATTAAGCTACAATACTCATTGTTATTAGGATGATGTCTTGTCTTGTGTTAATGCTGTATTG
>NC_068990.1:86117120-86126757 GCF_001194135.2 Octopus bimaculoides | reverse complement strand
ACCAGTATAACAAAAACATGGCGGTGCTGTACGACAGAATTTTATAAAATCCTATTTTCAAAGCAAAAAAGCATCTTGATTTGATGTCATTTTGCAGACATTGGACATAGAGAACCCTCAAATATTTAAACCTATTAATTTCACTCATCGGCAATCTTCCTATCACACAGCACTAAATCCTAAGCACTTTAGCCACACTTTATATATTATTTTACTCATTTATACATATATTTACATGAACTCAGTATTTATTTGTACTTAAATGCCCTTTATGTACTGTTATTGTGTAAGGTTAACATTTAAAAAAAAATATTTTTATCTATATATGCATTTCACTTAAACATATACCCTGTTGACGAGGCTAGCTCGAAAGCCGTTTTAAAACATTTCATTGATGTCCAAATATTTATACTCGTTTAGCTACAATATAAGTTTAATTATATCTATTACATTTGTAAAAAAAAAAAAAAAAAAAAAAAAAGAGTTTGTGTAAACACATGTGATGTACATACAAACCAGTTAAATCATGTGTCATCGTTACTGATGGAAATGTATACACTGAAATGTTTTATTATTCAATTATATGTAAATTTCATTCTCTTTAACAATATCTATGCAACACTGTAACATTTATACTAATGTATAGGATATATCATTGCATATTATTTAGTTATTTATGAATCTTTTTCAAAGTAAAATCATTCTCTAAATACATTTTGTACTCCATTACAAAGTGTTCTTCTGTATACAAATTTTTCTATCATTATTATTATTATTGTTATTATTATTATTATTATTATTGAGTGAGAGAGCAGTGCATGCTATCAAAGTGACACCCAGCTGGGACCGACGGAGTGCTCCTAAGAGTGCCATACACTCTGATCATACGTCTGGTGCTGCACACTTAACCAGAAAAACTACAGCAGTGCTATACTGCATCACATAGGTTGTAGAATTTTTGACTGGTGCAAATATGTAGCAGCCGGGCCCAAGAGGGTTAAGAAATTCACTTTGTAACCATGCAGTTTTGGTTTTAATCCCACTGCAGAACTGCTTGGACAAGTGTGTTCCAATATAGTCCCAGACTGACCAATGCCTTGTGAGTGAATTTGGTTGATGGATACTGTGTGGAAGCCTGTCATGTGTTTCAGTTCCCCGCCCCCACCTACCACACTACCGTCTGACAAATGGTTTTGGTTTGTTTACCCCACCCCATAACTTAGCGGCTCAGCAAAGAAGACTGATTAAGTACTAGACTTAAAAATAAGTCTAGTACTGGGCTTGATTTGTTCGACTAAACAAACACTTCAAAGCAGTGCTCCAGCATGGCTACAGTTCAATGAATGAAGCCAGTAAAAGATATCTACATGTGTGTGTGTGCACATGTGCATGTGCATTCATGCATTTGTATGCAGAAGTGAATTGCGACATTGAACTGTATTCTGATTTATATTTCACATTGTTTGACAGTCTAAAGCCAGATCCGAATATTTTGTTCTTAAAACTCTAATTTTCAGTTTTGTTTCTTGTCTTTTTAATCTAATTTTATCTTATGACTAAAAGAATTTACCAATCTCCATTGCTTCATCCCTAGTCATCTCAATATGTTGAGAATTCAATTCTGTAGAACCCTTTCCGCCCACAAATCTTCGCATTCGTTTAAGTACTAATTAGCTCACACAAACACCCACTCGTTTAAACCCTCTTATAATCCTTTTCCCAACACAGTTATCTGTTTCCTGTTTCCAGCTTTCATTGACCATTGGTAATGATAATAATAATAATGTTTATTGTTATTATACAGTATTACCAACAATGAACTTTGAAAGGGCTAATACAATATCGGGGTTTACTGTGAGACTAGTTCTGTTAAGTAGCAGCCATTGCAGTGTACTACCATCAGCTCGGCACCGAAAGGATTAACACGTTGTTTGTGAATAGAGTTTACTTTTTAAACAGTTAAATTAATAACTTTATGCTGTACAGTGTTACCAACAGGTTTTTATCTGTGAAAGAACTAACAGAATGATGACAGAGTTTACTATAAGATTAAGTATACTAAGCATTTGTACTTCATACCAGTGTTACATCATTATTGTTATCCAAGAAAGGCGGTGAGCTAGCAGAAATGTTAGCACACCAAGCGAAATGCTTAGCGGTATTTCTGAGTTCAAATTCCACCATGGTTGACTTTGCCTTTCATCCTTTCGGGGTTGATAAATTAAATACCAGTTGTGTACTGGGGTCGATCTAATCGACTGGCCCTTTCCCCAAAATATTTCGGGCCTTATGCCTAGAGTAAAAAAAGAATATAATTGATAATTTTAGGCGGCCTGGCGAAATGCTTAGCAGTATTTCATCTGTCTTTATGTTCTGAGTTCAAATCCCGCCGAGGTCGACTTTGCCTTTCATCCTTTCAGGGTCGATAAATTAAGTACCAGTTGCATACTGGGGTCGATCTAATCGCCTGCACCCCCTCCCCCCTCCCCCAAAATTTCGGACCTTCTGCCTAGAGTAGAAAAGATTATATTGTAATCCAAGATTACAAGAAAATACTTTATGAAGAAGCAAGCATTAAACAAGGTGATGAACATTTGTGGCCTGTGTAATTTTTAACCCATTCAGGTGAAGAATGTGTCTTAGAATAGTTATACTAATAGCTCATCCATTACACAGATACTGACATATATATATCTTGTTGTTTATCAGGCCTCTGACTGGATAGCCAGATATTATTCAGTATGTCTTTGTTCTTTTGGTCAGTAGGATGTGATTGAAGAGCAGCTGAGCTGCTGTTTCTAGCAGGTCATATAACCTCTTAGGCTGTTATAAGAGGTGTAAAATGCAGCTATATCTCCTTTAAATCTTATCATACTGCCTTGAAAGAAAAAAGGAAGGACACATTGAATAATATAGTTGTAGATACATTTATATCAACAAGGAGGGTTTTTTTTACATGATTATTCAACCTCCTAGAAATAGTGACAGATTCCTTCTCAAATGACATTCTACTAATTAACAACAAAAACAAAAGAAAAACAAAACAGACATGAGACAACTTAGTTTCAAATGTACAAAATTACAAGATGGTCATGGGTGGAACATGTTTCCATATGGTTCTGCTGACCAGGGGCTAAACAACAGCCACAATATGGAATCTATCTCATATTCATCCTTCTACTGCAGCCGTTTGCTGCTGATCACCAAAGAGTGCAGCATCTCGCAAATTGCTGACTGGACCTGTTTTCCATTCTTCCCTAATAAATTCCAGATGGTTTTCGCTTCATATTTCGTCTCTTAACACGACTCCACCCTAACATTGAATGACAAATATTATTAACTTGGTGCAACTTAGTGATGTGTGTGAACGTACATGTGTGTGTATGCATAGGGGTGTGTGTGTGTGTGTGTGTGTGCATACATACACACGTGTGGTGTGTGTATATTTATACTCATGCAAGTACGTGTATACATGCATACACACACATATTTTAGAGATTTAATGTTTTAGCAAATGTAATTATTTGCTCTACAGTTCTCCTTTACTTCTACAGAATTCATTTTGGATTGCTGGTCCTCTAGATTTTTGATTCAAGAACTTTTGTATTTACACATACAAACACATACATGCATCTCTCTCTTTTACTCTTTTACTTGTTTCAGTCATTTGACTGCGACCATGCTGGAGCACCGCCTTTAGTCGAGCAAATTGACCCCAGGACTTATTCTTTGTAAGCCTAGTACTTATTCTATCAGTCTCTTTTGCCGAAACGCTAAGTCACGGAGACGTAAACACACCAGCATCGGTTGTCAAGTGATGTTGGGGGGATATATATATGTATATATATATATACACGATGGGCTTCTTTCAGTTTCCATCTACCAAATCCACTCACAAGGCTTTGGTCGGCCCGAGGCTATAGTAGAAGACATTTGCCCAAGGTGCCACGCAGTGGGAATGAACTCGGAACCATGTGGTTGGTAAGCAAGCTACTTACCACACAGCCACTCCCACGTCTGTGCATGTGTATTCATATATACAGACATGCATATTAGTGCGTGTGTGTGTGTGTGTATTAGCATGTCTGTCTGTTTGGAAGTTCATTTCGCCATCTCACAGTTCTGTATCCAATCCTACTACAAGGCAGCACTTTGGTTAAGCGTCTTCTACTACAGCCTTCAGTTGACCAATGCCTTGTGAATGAAATTTTGTCAAGAGATATTCTGTAGTGTTACACAGGCTATTAAGGTTATGAAGACACGAGAAACAGCAGGTCCATCTGATAAAGTCATTAGATAACAAAAGCACTGGGTAATTCATGGAGATATTGTAACCAAATGACTGGCATGGTCGGCAGCAGCGGATTTATCTTGTATCCAAGTGTTTAGATTCTTCTTTGCTGAACGCTTCCTTTATAGTAATGCCATTGATGTCTCTTTCGACCAATTCTTGCACAGAAGAGATGAGGGCATTGGCTGCATTGCAATGTTGGTGGAGGACGGGGGTAATTTTGTGGAGCCTTTCTCTCCTGTCTCTTCTGTTGGCTTTGAAGTTTTTGGTTCCGATTATGATGGAACACTGCCACTTGGTACAGTCTCAGGCTTGTGGCTCAAACAGTTTAGGCTCGGGTCCAATGGCTTTCAGTATCTTCAAAGAGAAGAGGGCAATCCCATGGTCTTTTGCCTGAAGTGAGCTCACTGAATAAGACTTGGCGTAAATAGGGTATAACTAACTATCAGTGATAGGTAGATGTACTGAGATGTTGAGATTGTAGAGATGTTGGAATGAAAGCAAGAACACGTGTGCTGCATTCTTGAGACAAGATAGAGGAGAACTTCAACCAGAGCTTTAACAGGCAAAGAACACAAGTATGAATTCTGCTGGGTAAGGTAACAATGCTTGTTTAAATGGAACAGGTAGAGAAATCAATAGATAACTTAATGAGAATAACCTTGAATATGAAACAGAATGATTAAGTTTAGATTTGTTGTAAGTAAATCAACAGTGACTATTTTCTCTACTTATGCTCAACAGTCAGTCCTATTTTTGCAAATGACTTCAATTATAAGTAACAATGACATCATTATCTTGAATAATAATGGACTTTCTGGGCATCATATGATGGCTTCTCTGGTGGCTATGGTTATGGCTCTAGGAATGGGGAGATCAAAGCTTCAGGTGCTCTCTGATGCAAATGAACTAACAAACTTTAGGAAACCAACCAACCACTTAATTACCTTTCAATGAGGCAAACATGCAAGCCAGATAGACTTCATTCCCATGAGAAATCTGGATAGTCTAATGGTTGTAAAATAATAAGTCTTCTCCCCCACATTGAAGAGTGTACCACCCACCCATCATACATCATAAGCAACTCATTAGTGACTTTTGATTAAGAGCTAGCCAGACTGAGAGAGAGAAAGAGAAAAAACATTATGAAGAAGGAAGGTGTAGAAACTAAGATATATTTCTCTTAAATATATGTTCAGAATGATTCTCAACATGAGTGATAAGAAGAAGGGAGAGAAAGATCAAGTGGAAGCTTCTACAAATAGAATTTACTGATGCTTAGAGACCAGGTCTGTAGAAGGTTCCAGACAGACAAAAGGTGGAAGATTTGTAATGTATTTGGAGCCATAAAAGTTGAAATATATTTCAGGAAAGGTTTGAAGAAAAGGAGCATCAAAGAATACTGTGACTAAGAGAAAATCTGGGTGACAAGTGTGGTCGAATGTGCTGTTAGGCAAAACTTAAGGTCTTTATTGAAATTAAATTTATAATGAATTTGACTCTATTTTCAGTATTGAGTCTACTCATCTTTACCAGAAGTTGTTGTTAAACATGCTCAAAACTAATAAATTAAGACATACACGAAGATATATATACACACATCTCTCTTCATTTTCTGCACATCAAAAGCATAAAAGGAATCTGTTTGCTTTTTTATTTCACCCACAGTTTGGCTTTATTTGATGTGTGTGTGTGTATACAAATTAGTCTACGTGTATTTGTGAGTGTATATATATATAAAATTAAAATAGACAGCAGTTATCTTTCTCCCTTTCTCTCTCTCTCATATATATATATATATATATATATATATATATATATATATTCACACATACATACAAATTTAAACTGTCTGGATGAATATATCTGTTTTGTATTCAGAAACTAGAAAATGAACACCTATATATATATATATATTATATATTATCTTTCAACATCTCACAGATGTTGAAATTTGTATATTTTATTTTAAGAAATAGGAGCAAAATCTCCCTCAAACCACGCCCTATTTCATTAATGAGTGCATTATTTGACTGTTATGAGATATCAGGATGTCTACATAGGTGTGTATGATATGTGCACGTGTACGTGTGCATATGTGCATCTTTCCTTGCAATGCTACGTTCTGTCTCCCCTTCTCCAGTGCAGCCATCAATTCCTCTCCTTCAAGTCTCGTTTTTATCCACCCCATTCTCTTACCACTGACCATTTCTACAAACACCCATGTTTCTCTTTTATCAGAAAACATGTAACTGCGCCTAGCCATGGCTGTGTGGTTAAGAAGCTTGCTTCCCAACCATGTGGTCTTGGGTTCAGTTCCATTGCGTGGCGCCTTAGGCAAGGTTGTTGTTTTTTTTTTACTATAACCCAGACCAACCAAATCCTTGTGAATGGATTTGATAGATGGAAACTCAGTGAAGCCTGTCTCCCTTTCTTGACATTGGATGATGGTCGTAGGTGAGCTTCACCATCATACAAGCTATGTTGTTCATTTCTAATCTTCCATGAATGAAAAACACGACAGGTCGTGGGAAATATTATTTTGTTTGCAAACAGGTAAGACGAGAATGCATTGTAGCCCTTCGCCCCGACATTCGAAATTCTGTGTGCTATAATGACAACTTACTGTTTGTCCTAAATTATACATACATACATACATAGGTAATAGTAATCGTTTCTTATTAGGAAACCAATTAGTCATGGTGCTGTTTTTCTCACAGACGGTGCCCAACTGACCCTACCATACTGTGTAGTCGACAAAATCAAAAACAATGCGCAAAATTAAAAATACAAAATGGCGACAATTTACCCATCGCACCCTCTGTGTGTGTGTGTGCGTATACATATATAATGTACGAGTGTATCTGTCTTCCTGTCAGTACATATGTTTATATACACTACTTGTGCCTGTGTGTGGCACAAACATTGCAAAGACTTAAATATGGAAACACACACACACACACATTTGTTGTGCAACAACTTTACATGTGCGTGGTGTGACATGTGGGAAATCATACGCACATTAACACATGTGATTCATATACATACCTTCATTGATAGACATATGGATGCATACACACCCACGCACGACGTCAGCTTGTGTACAAAGATATTTCATCATTAAATGCACATGTTCATATACACACACACGCATATGTTCGTATGCACATGCACATGTTCATATACGCATATGCTTGTACATGTGTCCTATATACATGAGTTAAAAACAACTGCACACACACAAAATCATATGTGTGCATACATATGCTCACAAGTATATATACTTCTTTTCTTGGTCCCTTAACCCTCAATGGAGTTGTCGGAACCCATTTCAAAGTAGCAGAACCTCTTTCTATCTCTCCTCAGACTGAACATAGCCTGGTACTTGTTGAGAGAGAAGAAAACTTCATTTCCAAAAGGATATAAGGTTGTATTGATTTTAGCAGGATTTGAACCCGGAACGCAGAGTGCCAGAAGAAATACTGCAAGGCATTCTAACTGAGACTCTAACAGTTCTACCAGTCTACTGCCTTTCCGAGTCCATACATGCAAAAAATATACATCTACATAGGAACCGTGACACTCAACGTGAATGTGTGCGTGCATAGTAACACTCATGGCTGTGTGGTTTAAGAAGTTTGCTTCTGAACCTCAGAGATTCAGGTTCAGTCTTACAGCATGGCACTTTGGCCAAGTTTTTTTGTTTTTTTTTACTGTCGACCTAGATCAAAAAAAAATGCCCCAAAACAGATTTGGTAGACACAAACTGAAAGAAGGCCATTATGCATATGTGTGTGTCCTTGTTTCGACGTCATGTGATAGTTGTTAGTGAACGTTGCCATCATGCAAGCAATGCCATTTGTTTCTGGTCTCCCATGAAAACATATATGGCCAAAGAGAAATATTGCCTTGCTGGCAATAAGAATGCATCCAGCTGTAGAAAATCTGCCTCAGTGAATCCTGCCCAACCCGTACAAGCATGGAAAAAGTAGAGATTACAATAACAATGGTTACAACACATTCTGACACCGGTTTGTAAATGTACACACTCATACACATCTACATAGGAGATGGCACAAATAATCCAAAACACACAGATATTCACGTGGCGTTAGGAAGGGCATCCAGCTGTAGAAACTCTGCCAAATTTAGATTGGAGCCTGGTGTTGCCATCCGGTTTCACCAGTCCTCAGTCAAATTGTCCAACCCATGCTAGCATGGAAAGCGGACGTTAAACGATGATGATGATGATGATGATTATGGTAAATAATTCATTGGTGTGTTGTTGGCTCCCCAGTGAAAAGCTTATTCTGATACTGTGTGTATGTACAGTTGGATAGTGTGACAGATGCTGTATCTCTCGTTCTCTCACTGATGGACTGGACAACTGCTAGTGAACGAAACATTGGTTAGTTTTACTGTGTTGTACAATGTTACAAAGGCGAATGGTGTGTGGCTCAATGATTAGAGCGTCGGGCTCACAATCGTGAAGTAGTGAGTTTGATTCCCGGACCGGGCTGCGTGTTATGTTCTTGGGCCAGACACTTTATTTCATGTTGTTCCAGTTCATTCAGCTGTAGAAGTGAGTTGCGATGTCACTGGTGCCAAGCTGTATCGGCCCCTTTGCCTTTCCCTTGGATAACATCGGTGGCATGGAGAGAGGAGACTGGTATATATGGGCGACTGCTGGTCTTCCATAAACAACCTTGCCCGGACTTTCTAGGTGCAATCCCATGGTTATTCATAACCGAATTGGGTCTACCCTTTTACCATGTTATGATACCTAATACATTTGAATGTAAGACTAGGTTTCTGTGTAAAGTATCTTTCAGTGCAGTAGGCTTAAATAATTCATAAGACACTCACTCCTCTGTGCGTATGTGTTTTCATGTATGTGTGTGTGTACGCACCCCTGGAAAGTGGAAAAGGAGGAGACTCATGAGAGGAAGTTCACCATGTACCAGGAACTGGTATAGCAGTGCAGAATCCAAGGTTGGTGGGCCCGTTGTGAACCAATTAAAACAGGCTGCCAGGGTCTCCTGGTGCATTCATTCTGCAAAAATCTGGCTGGGCTTGGTGTTACTGGTGCAGCAAAGAGCAGGGCCATACATTTCTGTCACTGAACCTGTAGGGGGAGGCCACTAGATGGCTTTGGGTGAAACGGGTGGAGCGGTGGTTTGCTTCGCCTGAACTGTAAGCTGGGACTTGATCGACCCCCACATGGGTCAACTTGGCTGATGAGGCCGAATGTTGAAATACTCAAAACTCCCCTACTCCCTGCCCCACGAAATTTGTCTGATGTTGCATTCCAGAACATCTGTTGGGTGTATCTTGGAACGAACTAAG
>NC_068990.1:86107219-86114565 GCF_001194135.2 Octopus bimaculoides | reverse complement strand
CAGAGTTTTTACAGCTGGATGCCCTTCCTAACGCCAACCACTCAGAGAGTGTAGTGGGTGCTTTTACGTGTCACCCGCACGAAAACGGTTCATTCCGTTGTCTGTAGTTCATTTTTCTAACGTCCTGTACCCGAATATGCATCTATATATACACATGTAGATGCAAGTATGTACATATATGTGTGTATACATGCTTATATATCTTTTGTATTATTTATATATATATAAATATATATATAGAGAGAGAGAGAGAGATTCATTTGCGCGTGTGCCTCTATTAATGTGTGTCAGCGTATGTGTGTGTGTACAAACGCGCACGCGTCCATAAATACGGACTTGGTGCCTGTACCACAGAGAGAGAGGTAAACAGAATGCTTATCTCTCATATTTTGTTGACGAGCCAAAGCCAGTTTTTTTTTTTTTTTATGGTAGACTATTTATTTGTCAACAAACAAATGATTATCTCATTATGTACAACAAGGCTAGTGTGGGTTATTTATTTAGGGAGCCACACCCTCTATCTGCTGGCGTATCTGTGAAACATGTTGTGTGAGCCAGATCGGCGTACTAAACCTTGTTTTTCAGTTTTTACATGTTTTCTGTTACAACTGCTCTCAGCCACCTCCCTCCGCCCTCTCCCCGTCTCTCTCCGTCGTAGTTCTCTGACCTCATTTATCTCTTCCATCATCCACCCATCTTTTTCCATCAGTGATGTACTTGCCACCTTACTCAACTTGTCTTTCTTTCTCCACCTTATGACACCCGCCACAGCCAGACGCATCTGCATGCAGTCATCGTCGTCGTCATCTCTCACTGGCGTGACCTGTAAAATAACTGTCTTAGTTGCCATTCAGCATCGCAGTTATTCCCCATGCACCAAAAATGCTTCTGGTGGATTAAATAAATAAATAAAATATAGATTGACACAGCACATGTGTCCGTATATACCGTAAATCCTCGAGTATAATCCGCATTTTTTTCCCCAAAATTTAAAGGTCAAAATCCCTGGTGCGTACTATATACGAGGTTAAAAATTGAAAATATTTTCTAAGCAATGTCCGAGTTTCTATTTGCTGCCCGGCAATGTTTATACCAGACGCATTTTGTGATATCGGGCGCGAAAATATCTTAACCCATTACCTCCCATAATTCTATTAACTGGAATTTTTTTATGAAACTTTGATTTCTAGCATAAAACAGCCTTAGAAACACGCTGGAATGATCAAAATAACATTTTTAAATATAAATAAGCGAGATATTGGGTGAAAAATTAGCAAACCTCATTTGAATATCAGAGAAATATACCGAGTAGATATAGCAAAAAGGTTAGATATGTGTAAATATTGACAGATAATTACAAAATTTGTAATTTTTAAGTGATCTCATATGAGATCACTGGTAGGTAATGGGTTAAGCTAAGGTTGAAAGCAATGAAGTCATAAAAGAATCCTAAAAGTTGTTCGCTAAAGGTGGAAGGGTTCGCGCTCCCGACCTGACTGATATGTAAATGGATTGTGTATGCATGGAATGAACTTGACCCCCAGATTATTGTGAAAAGTTTTATCAAATGTTTTATATCATCTGCACTGGATGGTACTCAGGATGACGCTGTATGGAAAGATGAAACAGTGAATCTTCTGATGTTGACTGTGAATCTGCTGATAATATCAACATGAAGCGAAGTCTCTCTTGGACTCGTCACTGCAACATCACATCACATTGCGAAGGTTATGCGTTTGCAATCCAATAGCAGGAGATTGGTATGAAATACCTAATAAACAAAAGTGACAGTTAAACTCTTGGAGCTTCGAGATGCAACTGAAAATGTAGATTGTCATATTTCTGTGGAAAACATCAGGCACTTTTTGGTTATCTCACCCCCATTAAAAAATTGGGTGATCTCCCTCAACTAAAAAATTGTTTAACCCTCAATAAAACAAAAAGAAAAAATGAAAAAAATTAATAAATATGAAAAATAGAAAGATAAAACATCTTGTTGAATCTGAGAATATTTTTTATAACAAATACAAAACTGAAAAAATTAATAAACTCGTGATTTGCAGCTTCCCCACGAATGTCATCAAGCTACTACTACGTCTCTCTGCAACCCGACGTTGTTACAAAAACAATATATAATACCATTCGGGGAAAAGACTATCCTGGAATAAATATAGAGAACCCCACCCTCTTCCTGAATACATACACAAATATCGGCACTAGAAATACTAGTGGAATATTCCCACCAAGACATCTGTCAAGTGTAAGCCTAACAGACCGGATATTGTTATTTTAGACAGACAGGAAAAAGTATGGACCGTCATAGAGGTCAGCTGTCCTGCTGGTGTGAACTCTTTGAGAATCTAAGAGAAAGAAGGAAACCATGGATAATTGTTTCAAAAACATCCAGCTTCTAGATCCATTAAAAAAAATTTACATTTATATCAATAATAATTGGAGTAGAGTGTAACTGGAAATAGACTTTGCTAGTATTTTTAGCCGATTGAGGATTCGAGGAGAGTAGTAAATGGCAAACCTTTTTATTTTTTTATTTTTATTTTTATTTTTTCTAACCCCAGCATGTCATAATATTTATTTTTGTAATAATACTGTTGCTGGAGTGTCCTTTTCCATCTATACATGCATTTTGATTTTAAATAAATGCTTATAGATAAACTCTTATACTATGATGTCGCAAGGAGGGTCGTTTTTCTCTTTTTCCAAAAGTCCATCACGTGTCACCTAAAAACTTTCGAGGTATCGCTGCTGAAAAGCGTCATAGGTTCACCGTCCCTGGTGTGAAGGATCTCTCGTTATCTCTTGTTAATCCTGATTGAACAAATAGATCTATGATCAAGGCCATTCCAGCCATGATTATCCTGTCTTTTTAAGAGTGTTTAGAACTATATTATCTAAGGCTCCCTGACTTACTTAAGGTGACAGATGTTTTATTTGAAGGGCATTCGGTTTCTTTCTCTTAACTTTGTGCAGAAGCAGTTACCTACCTTGATTCAGCCGAGTTGCGTCCCTTGTTTGATAAATTTATATTTAACAAGCTGGCTTATTAATATTATTGATAAAATATGTTTTTATTTGGAGATAAATTCACATTTTCACTAATTGTATATACAGTGTTGCTTAATTGATATCAACACTATAAAATATATTTTGTGAATATAGTATCTTTGACAAAATATCTGTCTTGTCTCACCTCTCTCTGATCTACATCTCCATTTTTTTCTTTTCATTCTAGTAAACTTTGCCATGGCAGTACCACGAGTAATACGTGAGCAACCCCGTCGATGGATAATTGGAAGCGAAGTTTTCATATCATGGAATGCAAGTGAACTTCCTTCTTCTAAATTCCGTGTTGACCTTTTAGGATTAGAGGTAAGTGAAGGTTTTTATCAGGATTTTCTTCCTTTGTGATTAAATTGATTTCACAGACTACAAGACAAATGCAGGTGTCAGCCGTAATGCCCTCTTGTTTCGTTTTTGACCAATTCACGGACTGCCCTTGTGTGGTTAATGATAGAGTATTGTTGGTATTTGTTTGGCTTTAGTTTAGCATCAAACATTTAATACTTTCTACTATAAGCACAAAGCCTGAAATTGGTGGGGGGTGGATAGTCAATTACATCGACTCCAGTGTGTAACTGGTACTTAATTTATCGACCTCGAAAGGATGAAAGGCAAAGTTGACCTCGGCAGAATTTGAACTCAGGACTTAACGTCAGGTGAAATACCGCAATGCATTTCACCTGCTGTGCTAACAATTCTGCCAGCTCGCTGCCTTCATCAAAAGCATTCCATTTACCTCTATTTCACCCTGCCAAGTATTGTATGAACGTTCTAGATTACAATACTAAACGGGACCTTTCATTTGCTTGTTTAACATGGTGGAGGGTAGGGGGCGACTTGAAGGAAATTTAAATTACTTAATTTGTCGTACCTGTATATTTTAGCTAACATTTTAATTGCCAGCATCAGAACCCGGTACACATTTAAGGTATGGTACGGCAGGGAATTAAGATATTTTAAATGAGGAGGGTGGCCAGTGTGGAAAGAGAAGTGGCTAAAGGGGGTCGATGGTCGGAAAAGTTTGGTGACCCCTGCTGTAAAGGGTTGAGGTCACTGCGCAACTGTCTCTGCCCTTTGGTCATATAACTATTAATAGTGCACTCTGTTTGTGTGTGGTGATGATGATGATGATGATGATGATGATGAATGAAGAGATTGCCGTAGCAACTCCCTATTTACCTTTGTTGTACCCGTTTTTATTTCTTATAGTTAAATGGTAGTTTTTTTAAATGGCACTTGGTGAAGAATTTCCACAGCACTGGTGAACACAGCATGACGTTGGCTCTAGAAGATAACCTGTTGAACTATAGTACAGCTATCATACGAGTCCTTGAAGATGACAATCGGCGGCAGCTAAGGTCAGTCGGTACACTCTCTTGCTTATCCTCTTTTGCTTTCTCCTCTCTTTCTCTTCCCCTTCTCATCTTGTACTTATCTACAAATATGTTGTTGTTACTTAACTCTGAGTCAGCTCCAGTCAAGCCGACTTATGACCATTCTACCTTTTTTATCAGGCTCAGTGCATTGGGAGCCACATTGGTAACTCATTCTCCTTTCCTAAGATGGTAGGGTGGTATTTGAGGTAGATACAGCTCTTGGTTCTAGCAGGTCTCAATCACAAGTTGTCCGGTCCTTGTTGTGATGTGGTGGCTTTCATCCCTTCAGTGACCCTGAGAGCTATGCCAGTGGTGTGTAAGTTGTAAACAGAGCCTCCCAATCTAAACAGGTAAAGGGATAGAGGCCAGACTAACCTGGGTCACCTCTTCCCAAAGGTAAAAACGGGTTTGCATTGGGCCAACACCCCTACTGAGAAAAAAAATCGAAGTTACAGAAGCTTGCTGACAATCCAAAACCTGGGAGAGGAGGGCCTTCTCTTAAGGAAACATGACAGTGTACCGAAATCTGAAAGGAAGCTGCAAAGAAAAGCAGGGATCCAGCAGTAGGAAAAAACAACCCAGAGTTGACAACAGTTGAGAAAGGTCATTGAGGACCTGTGGTCCTTAGGGAGTCAAGTGTTTAAGTTAATCAAGTGACTCTGGTAACATACAGATGGTTTTTTTATTAGGTCTTATTTGATTTACTTTGATGAATTCTTAACCCTTTTGCAGACAGATAATTTTTTAAATCCTTGCGGTTTGGGTATTTTGTCTGCCGTTACAATCTGGGTTCAAACTCCACCTAGGTCGCCTTTGCCTGTTATCCTTTTGGGGTCGATTAAATAAGTACCAGTTACGCACTGGAGTCGATGTAATCGACTTAATCCCTTTGTCTGTCCTTGTTTGTCCCCTCTATGTTTAGCCCCTTGTGGGCAACAAAGAAATAAATATATGTACACACACACACACACACATATATATATACACATACATACATACATACATGTATTTATTTATCTCTTTGTCTTTATTACAGTTTTCCAGTTACTCTTTGGTCTGACATGTTTCCTGTCAATGGTGGAGAGAAAAATTCTCAAGAAAGATGTGAAAGATGGTTGGCAGAAGACCACCCCAATTTAGATATTAACCCCAACATGTGTCCATGTGCGTTACGGCAAGCAAGTCGGGACACAAGCCGTTATCAAAAAGATCCCCTTTGTAATACTAATTCCCCAAACAAAGCCCTCAATTGTATATATCATCCAAAAGCTACTGAATGTGTCATTTTAAACTCACAGAGGTTCGTATCACTACTCACATTGCTTTGTTCAGTTCAATACTCTACATTAGTGGTGCTCAGCCATTTCTTGCCTATAAAACCCTTCAATTCCTATTTTACTCTACTGGACCTCTTTCCCCCACCAATGTTAAGGGGGGGGGGGGAAACTATTGTATTTTTATAATTAAATATTATTAGAAATTGTATTAAAAAAAGTGTCAAATATTTTGTAGAAGAATAAACCAAGTAAAAAGCACCGTTCAAGTATGATATAGGATATATAAATCTAGCATTTTTAGATACTATCGTACGTTAAATTCAACTTACATTGAAAGTCAACAAAGTTTGCTTTAGAAGCGTTGAGATGTATTGAAAGATGCAGATAAGGAAATAATTTTATTCTCAATCGCAGAATAATGCTAATAAAATAGCATGAACCGGATAAACTGTCCATATTTTGGAGAAAAATCTGTCAGTGGCCAGCCATGAGACTCAAACTCACATCCTTATTTAGTGTACTTTTTATATAATTTGGTACCACTTTCCTTGTTAACACTATTGTACTCACCAAGGGTAGCGAGCTGGCAGAATCATTATCATGGTGGATGAAATGCTTTGCGGTACTTCACCGGTCGTTACATTCTGAGTTCAAATTCCACCGAGGTCGACTTTACCTTTCATCCTTTCAGGGGTCAATAAATTAAGTATCAGTGAAGCACTGGGGTCAATGTAATCGACTGGTCCCCCTCCTCCCAATTCCAGGCCTTGTGCCTTTAGTAGAAAGGATTATTGTACTCGCCACAGTGTACTCTGCTTTGTATAACATAGAACTACAGCACTATTTGGTGCTATATATTAACTACAAACATTATTGTACTTATTTAGTGTACTTTTTATATAACTTGGTACCACTGTACTAGATAACATTCATTGTACTTACCGCAGTGTTCTCTATACAAGTTGGTACTATTGTACTAGTATGTATTTACTGTGAACATTATTCTACTTACTGTGGTATATACTCTTCTTTGGAGATCTTAGTTTTACTGTAGTGTCTAACACACCACTGTGTCATACTCTGCTATAACTTACAACTGTTCTAACCCTGCTGTACTATAACCTAAACTGTAATATTCATGTCGCTATTTCAGTACAACCAATGCAGGCCAGTCGTGTTGCTATGGTGGCAGAAACAACAGTTTACTAGAGTGGCAGTCTCATTCAGACTGTGGTTATGTTTACCGATATAACAACCAAGCTCAGGGAGATGGAATCGTGCCACACTTAACACATTTCGAGTCAGATATTATACCATTCTTACACTGCTGCATGTACTCAGGAAAACAGAAACTGTGCCAGAAATTCTTCCAATGGAGACCTGCTACCAAATGTAACGCTTACAATCCTCCATCGCCTGGTGAGTTCTTCAGGTGCCAATTCAAACGTCCTTTGTTTTATATTGTTTCTTCCCCATTCCTGCTGTTTATATCATAGTGTAGGCGGCAGCGGCGATGGTGGTGGTGGTGGTGGTGGTGGTGGTGGCGGCGGCAGTGGCAGTGAATCGTATGTCAGCCTTCACTTGGTAAACCTATGATCAAACATGTTCTACTCAT
>NC_068990.1:86104875-86106847 GCF_001194135.2 Octopus bimaculoides | reverse complement strand
ACCGTCCCGCTGGATCTTTCCAATGAACCCCAAGGAGGCAGCACTGCTCACTTTGGGAACCACTGCTCTTGAGTTACAATGTTTTATGTGTTTGTTTTTTTTTTTCAAGTCAGTTGGATGTAAGTTCATATAAACAATCTTAAAAAACAAGAGTCACTTCCTGATCCTGTAAAATGTGGAAACTGCATTACACTGGGGGTAAAGAGAACTTTGACCTTTTTTTTTTTTACAGAATTTAAAGAGAAAAGTTGCTTTATATATGCAACTAGCTGACCATGTGGCGGCAATAACGATGGCTAATTGTAGTATTTTGTATAATAAATAAGGTACAAAATAATCACACATTCACATACTTCCCTTGTACACGCACACACAGAGTTTAAGCGCTGATTTTTTTTCACCCCTTCCTTTCTCTCATTGCTATTACTTTCTTTCACTCCCTCTCAGTCAGGGCTATTACTCCTCTCACTACTTCTCCTTCACTGAATTACTATTTTCTCTCCTCCTCTGTGTCCGGCGTGATTCTGGATTGTCTGTTATCATATTAGGGTTAGTGTTGTCAATACCTACCTGCCAAAGATGTGTGTCTTTGTAACTGACTTAGAAAATGTTGTTGTTGTTGTTGTTACATGATTGAGTGGCAGAAATATTAGTACTTGGGGAAAAAATGCCTTGTGGTATTTGTTGCAGTTCTCTATGTTCTGATTTTAAAATCCCACCCAAGACAGCTTTGCTTTTTATCCTTTCTGGGTCAATCACTATGACTAACCCTTCCCCCTACAAAATTGCAGGCATTGTGCCTAAATCTGAAATCATTTTTGTTTAATAAATTCAGAAGAAGAATCTCACTAAAATCTGTTCCGTTTTCAGCGCAGGCAGCTGGTGACCCTCACCTGGTAACGTTAGATGGCAAGAAGTACACATTCAATGGTCTGGGTGAGTTCATTCTGCTGCAGGACAAAAGCAAATCTGTTGTGATCCAGGTGAGAGCTGCCCAAGCTCGTGATATTGATGGTGAGTATGTCTGGTTTGTTTACATTCAATTTGATGTGTGTTTCATTGATAGCAGCATTAATAATTAATTATGGTTGGAATTTAGCCCTTGGCCAGCCGTAATCCAGCAGCTCTCCAGTGAGATGTTTCACTGTCAGGACCAGATCGTCTTTCATTGTCTTGACACAGTGTCTCTAAGACTACCAATCTGTTCTTTCTTTTTGTAGTTTGACCTGAGGTCAGTTCTGATTCCACCGATCTGTTTGGAAGTATTATAGCCATGACTCTCTGTCTTATTTCTCTGCAGAAATAATGTATCTAGGATTACATTATCCAATGTGCCCAACTTTTAATAAAAAAACAGTGTCTGATTTTTAACCCTTTCGATACCAACCCGGCTAAAACCACCTCTGGCTCTGTAGTACAAATGTCTTCTTTTCATAAGTTTTGGCCTCAGGCTAACCAAAGCCTTGTGAATGGATTTGGTAGATGGAAACTGAAAAGAAGCCTGGCATGTATATATATATATATGTATGCATGTATACGTGTGTGTTTGTGTTTGTCTCCCCATCATTGCTTGACAACCGATGCTGGTGTGTTTATGTCCTTGTAATTAGCGGTTTTGGCAAAAGAGACTGATAGAATAAGTACTAGGTTTATAAAGAATAAGTGCTGGGGTCGATTTGTTCGACTAAAGGCAGTGCTCCAGCATGACCACAGTCAAATGACTAAAACAAGTAAAGGAGTTTAAATTTTATTATGAATTGGATAAAAAATTTGTTTAAACATTTTGTGTATTGTAGAAATATAAACAGTTAAATATAAACAGTTATATTAGGCGCAAGAGTGGCTGTGTGATAAGTAGCTCACTTACCAACCACATGGTTCCGGGTTCAGTCCCACTGCGTGGCATCTTGGGCAAGTGTCTTCTACTATAGCCTCGGGCCGACCAAAGCCTTGTGAGTGGATTTGGTAGACG
>NC_068990.1:86099147-86104715 GCF_001194135.2 Octopus bimaculoides | reverse complement strand
GGTGTTGCCATCCGGTTTCACCAGTCCTCAGTCAAATCGTCCAACCCATGCTAGCATGGAAAGCGGACGTTAAACGATGATGATGATGATATGTGTGTGTGTCTGTGGTTGTCCCCCTAGCATTGCTTGACAACCGATGCTGGTGTGTTTATGTCCCCGTCACTTAGCAGTTCGGCAATAGAGGCCGATAGAATAAGTACTAGGCTTACAAAGAATAAGTCCCGGGGTCAATTTGCTCGACTAAAGGCGGTGCTCCAGCATGGTCGCAGTCAAATGACTGAAACAAGTAAAAGAAAGTTAAATGCACAGAAATTTTAACAACATAACTAAGCTATTGTCGGAGCAGATGCCAGTGCCACCTGACTGGCACCCATGCCAGTGGCACGTAAGAAGCACCATTTGAGCATGATCCCTGCCAGTGTGGCCTGACTGGCTCCTGTGCCAGTGGCACATAAAAAGCAGCATTTGGGCATGACCAATTTCAGTACTGCCTGACTGTCTCCCATGCTGGTAGCACGTAAAAAGTACCATTCAAGCGTGATCATTGCCAGTGGCACCTGACTGGCTCCCATGCTGGTGGCACATAAAAAGCACCATTTGAGAGTGGTCGATGCTAGTACCGCCTGACTGGCCCTTGTGCTTGTGGCATGTAAAAAGTACCCACTACACTCTCGGAGTGGTTGGCATTAGGAAAGGCATCCAGCTGTAGAAACCTTGTCAGATCAGATTGGAGCCTTGTGCAGCCTTGTGGCTTGCCAGACCTCAGTCAAACCGTCCAACCCATGCCAGCATAGAAAACGGATGTTAAACGATGACGATGATGATGATGAAAACTGAGGACTATATGGGTTCCATATGGCCCTTGGAGGCATATGAACCCTTGTTGGGAACCATTGATTAAAACAATGCTTTAAATTCACAAACTGAGTTAATGGAACCATTTTACCCCTTTCTCTTAGAGATACAATAACTGACCAAAACTACCAGCCAAAATGTCCGGTTTAAATCATCTGAGCAGCATTGTGCTGTATTACTGAAAAGATCATGTAACTATCAACTTCCAGTCTGCCTGACTGTACGTAGGTACCACTCAGTTGTATCACTAGCCATGACACACAGCTATCAACTGTGGTACTTAGCTGTTAGTAGGTACCGCAAAAGTGCGTCCCACCACAAGGTCCAGTCCTTGCTGCGGTGTGGTGGCTTGTGTGCCTCAGTGACCCCGAGAGCTATGCCAGCGGAGCCACAAGCTCCAGGAAGGGCCTCCCATGCTGGACAGGTCAAAGGATAGGGGCCAGACGAATATGGACCACCTCTTCCCGGAGGTAAAATGGGTTTGTGTCAGGCCAACACCTGCTAGTTAGAAAAAGACTAAACAAAGATGCAAAAGAACTGATGAGGATGAAACTTGGGGGAGAAAGTGAAGACAGTCCGGAGTTGAGAACAATAGAAGACAGAGGTCATTGCTGGCCTCTGCTTCGTAGAGAGTGACCAGCTTAAGTAAGTACAAAGCTTTGTAGTTCATTGTGCTGTGTCAGTGATTAAGTCATTTAACCATCGACAGCCCACAAAGTGATAGGATAGAGTTTAGTGTATTGTATCAATGATTAACTGTGGAGGCACGTGGCTTAGTGGTTAGGGGTGTTGGACTCATAATTGTAAAATTGTGGTTTCGATTCCTTGACTAGCCATGTTACTCAGCTGGTAAACGTGAGTAATCCTGCAACAGACAACGCCCTGTCCAGTGGGGGATATACATGTCACAAAAAACAGGAAGCCAGCCTTATGAGTCGAAGTGACTCAAGAAGGATCAATCAATGACTAAACTACATACAACCCAGTCCACTTGGCTGTATGTAGGCACTACAGGGTGAGATGATTCACTACTGTAATGTGACATCTCTCTACTTTGTTGACTTGCTGTGCTGAGTTCAGTTCATTGTATGGGCAAAGTTTTTGATGACAGTCCAGTTTCCTATCTGTGATATATAAGTTCATCTCCATCTGTTCAATTAACACTTCCAAAACCTATGATAAATACCAGAGCTGTGTGTTCTGGTGAACTGTAAAAATTTTGCTGGATTTTTAGCAAACTCAAGGTCTCTGTAGTGAATGGGAGAAAGAAAATTTTGGTGCTGAGACTAATAGTTCAGTAGATTATACATCACTCAACACTCCTTCTCCATTGAGTAGGAAGCACAAGTTGGCTTAGTGGAGTTCATCTCATTCCAAAATTGTAGTAGTAGTTTAACCTAGAGTTAACTTTGGTTGAGTAGACTTATGATCAAAGATTACAGTCCTGGCCATCTAATCTTGTTGTTTATCTTGGATTTTATTATCCAACGTTTTTTATTTAATTTTAAGACAACAAAGTATGATTTGAGGGAGATTTTGCTGTTATTTCTTTCAGGTTGTGTGACCATACTGATGTTAGACTTGTGGAGTTGAACTTGGCATGTGAAGCTAATGAAATAGCCTTGGAATACTCTGCAGTTTTTCCTGCTTACTGAAGTCAATGATACTTAAATTAAGTGTGTTATGGAGCGGTCCAGCTTGAATTGTATGCTGGAGTGTGTTGATCATTCATCAGTGTATATTGTCTCATACATTTATTTAGTGATTCTCTCATGAAGTACAATGAAGTCTCTGCTTCACTAACAAGGTCATGATAAGGCTGAAATATAGCAAGAGTTGTCTCTCATAGTTATCTGAAATGTAAAACACTATTAGTCAATAACCAATATTGTTTTCCTCACCACACATCTTTAATGATCCCTGCATTCAACATGTTAACACCATTTCATTTTTTAATTAATAAATATATAGACACATTTATATGTATTTAATCTTGCTGGGGAAACAAAACCCATAGCTACCTATCTCATAGCTTGGAGTGAGGATCGAACCCATGAAACCCATGATTTCATTGTTATTTACCAATAAATTAGGAACAACTAACCTTCCAAAAATACCAACCATAAATAACTGAAATTTATTTACTAAAATATAATGTATTTACATAATGATACACTATTGATGACCACATGAAAATATGTTGTGTAATTGTTTGTTTGTTTTGAATCACAGATAAACTACAAAATGCCACGGTGTTTACTGGGATAGCTATGAAAATGAAAGGCATATCAGAAATAATTGAAATTGAAATTAATGAGCAGACTAATTATAGACTGCTGCTTGATGAGAAAGAATATAAATATGAAAAACTTGAATTTCAAGGTAAGATTTGAAATTTGATGGTTTTGTGGGAGATTCTGTTTCAATGGTTGGGGACCAGAACAGAAACAAAAACAGTACCAGCTGAGTGGTAAACATATTGGGCTACCAGCTGGGTGGTTAAGGGTATTGGACTACAGCAGGGGATTTTGATTTAAATCCAATACAAGCATCTTTTTTATGTTTCTAGTTTTGTATAAATTACCATTTTTAAAGATGTGCCTGTTATAATGGCATTTACTGTATTATACTGTCATAAAAAATTCCTCAGAGCCAGCTCTCCTGTACTGTTATGGCCATCTCTACTCTGCTGTCCAATCGATTGCATTGTGATGCCATGGCCAACACTTCTATATCATATTGTTGCAGTCAGCTCTACAAAAACAGTACCAGCTGGGTTGTTAGATGACCAGCTGAGTGGTTAACATATTGGGCTTCCAGTTGGGTGGTTAAAGGTATTGGACTACCAGCTGGGTGGTCAAAGGTATTGGTTTACACTAGCACCGACCACTTCCCAGCACCCACACCATCATCCACAAACCTACACATGCACACACACACATCAAGGTCACCAGGCCCTATCCACATGCACATACATGCTCTCATATGCACACGCACGTGCACCTTCGTTTTGGGATCACCACTACTTTTATTTATCTCCCCTTCTTCCTAGCTCTCTTGTCTGACCACCTCTGTCCGGCATTCGCCATGATTGATCACTAACCACTAAACCTTTTGTATTTTCTCTCTCTGCTTATTTCTGTCTTCCTTTCTGTTGAAGAGCATAGGTTCAAAACATAAAAGACTTTCTCACCATTATGTTACTCAACTCTATCTCTTATACTTGTGATTCTCTCATAAAGTACAGTGGAGTCTCTACTTTGCTAATGAGGACATCATAAGGCTGAAATAAAGAAAGAGTTGTTTCTCATACTTATCTGAAATGTAAAGACTTTCTCACTTCCCGAGCGTTAAACTAATACATCTGTTTGTTGTTTACACACCCGTCTTTGTTTTTTTTTTTTTTGTAAATCTCAACTAACTACTGTATTATCATACCTAGCTTTACTCTAGTGTATTATACCAGGTCATTTCAGTATTACAGATGCCCTCTTTTTTTTTATATTAACCCCAATCTCACTATACTAACTTTTACCAGTTATAGACCAGTCACTCCCCAACAATATTAACTCCACTCTTAACTTCTGTTTCTCTGTTACAGGACTGACAATCAACATCCATGAGAACCATGAGAACTCCACAGACATAATGGTTGTCTTCTCTTCTCACGAACTCTCTATTGAAATTGAGGTCACTCCTGACGTCATGAATATTCTTGTTCTGATGGGATCAAAAGCTTTAAGAAGTAAGTATTTTTCATTCTTATTTACTGCCAACTAGGTCAGCGCTAATTAAGCATACCTAATTTTAACAATCACACCCCCACACACGCACATTGTTACTGCGTCTACACATTCCCTTGTGTCATTCTCTTTCAGATGGTATGTGAGATTTTTAGAACAATATGGTTACTATTTCTTGTAAGCCAAGTAGCTGTGTAGAGGTTCTCTGAATTCATTTGTGTTGTTGTTATCAGTGTAATGCAGGGTTTCCTCATCCATTAACAGTGGGGTTATCAACGATACGTGTGTGTGTATCCTATAAAAACACTGTTACCATTATGTTACTCAACTCTATCTCTTATACTTGTGATTCTCTCATAAAGTACAGTGGAGTCTCTACTTTGCTAATGAGGTCATAATAAAGCTGAAATATAGAAAGAGTTGTTTCTCATACTTATCTGAAATGTAAAATGATAGGAGTCAGTGATTAATGTTTCTTTTCACACAACATAATTATCTCTAGTTGAGTCTTTAATAATCCCTGCATTAAATATGTTAACACTATTTTTGTTCATTTAATGTCCATTTTCCATGCTGGCATGGGTTGGACAGTTTGACCAGAGCTGGCAAGCAGAGCTGCACCAATACCCTAATCAAGTTCCAGTCCGATTTGATTTGGTGTCTACTGCTGGATGCCCTTCCTAATGCCAGCCACTTTACAAAGTGAGCTGGTTGCTTTTTATGTGGCACCACATGAGAATTTTCACATGGCTAGCACTGCATGGTATTTTTACCTGACATCACACAGGCACTTTCATGTAGCATTGGCATGGGTGCTTTTTACATGGCACCTGCACAGGACTCCTGCAGGGGCACCTGACCTGATATATATATATATATATATATATATATATTATCACATTATTAATAAATCATAGGGCAGGGTTAGATGTCCTATTATAGGCATCTCTGTATTTTAAATATATATATA
>NC_068990.1:86090359-86099122 GCF_001194135.2 Octopus bimaculoides | reverse complement strand
ATATATGTATATATATGTATATATATATATATATATATGTATATATATGTATATATATATATATATATATATATATATATATATAGTGGACATTCTTGCCATAGACAATAGACAACAGGTTAGCATTCTGCAATTTCTCGCTCAACAACCTGCACAGATGATTTGCTTACAGTGACCAAATTGACATTCCCTGTCCAGGTACAAAGTGTGCCACACATTAGATGCCAAAGTGATCATAAAGCAGCATGAGATGAAGTGTTTTGCTCCAGAATTCTTATGTCTCTTTCTGTGTTTTCTGTTTCATGTTGACACATATGTATACACACACACACACACACACACACAGAGTAAATTTATTTGTATTTTGCTTTCTCACCAGACAATGTAGAAGGGTTGCTAGGTAACTATAATGGCAACATATCAGATGACTTCAGAGCACGAGATGGAACCATAATACCAACCAGTTCCAGTATGGAGGACATCCATTATAAATTTGGTAATACATGTAAGTTCACACTGTTACTTAACTTTATATATTGTTGTTGTTGTTGTTGTTGTTATCTTCCCCAACACCCTTGGAAAATTTCATGGACCAGATTAGTGAATTAGATAAGTGGGAAATTTTGTGCCACTAACAAGCAAAACCGTTGATAAGATTTATGAAATAAGATAAGTTTACATGCTGTGAGGAGAGATTAAGTAAATTCTGATGTCTGACAAAGAACAGTTTTCCAACTTCTTTTACAACACTCCACACATGTCACTCAATTTTATTCTTTACATCCTTCCAAAACCATTTCTCATTTCTAGTCCTAACCTATCTCTGCATGCAATATTAGGATTTTCTTCACCTCTCTTCATGTCATACAAAATATCTTAATTTTACAAATGTGTTTCACCAATGATAAACAATGGACTACTTTGATTTTCATCAACAGGGAGGGTTGCAGCGAAAGACAGTTTGTTTTCCAAGTCCTACAAACCAGCAACGCCAGAAGAAGACAATTACCAACCAGTTTTCATCGACAAACTGGATGAAAACAACCTTCGAAATGGCACCATTAAGCTCTGTGGGGATGTAGCACCTTGTCGATTTGACTTTCAGGTTATTGGGAAGCCATCAGTTGCCTTGGCTATAAAGAACTTTGTGGCTAAATTTTCAGCCCTCAAAAAAGACATAGAAATTGGTAAGTTTCCGTGCCTGACAATTCATTAGTAGACTTTGTATTTCAAATGATATTTCAATGATGTGTTGCCTGTTTGATCCTGGATCAGTCCTGATTGAACAGGCCAATAATCAAACACACTCCAGCTTTGACCACCCTATCTGTCTGTTTATCAGGGTCTACATTGTCCAATGTGTCCTTCTTGTTTTAAGACGGTGGCATGTGATTTGATAGAATTGTGTTGCTGTTTCTAATTAGTCAAATGATTATGTAGGGATTCTCTCCCTTCGTGTGTGAGTTATGCTGTTGGTAAATGTTGAAATACTGGCTTAAGAACCAGGCTTAAAATAAATATTGGTATTGATTTGATCAACTAAACCCCCAACATGGCTGCAGTCCAATGATTGAAGCAAGTAAAAGAATAAAAGAATATATAAATTAAAACAAAAGTCACAAATCAAATTTTTAAAAAACCCAGCTATGTATTAAATATATCCTTTCAATTTTATTGTTTCAGAAATTCGATGTCCTTCAATTGAGTTCTTGGAGAATGGTAATATGACCATCAGTGGTCATTTACCAGGCGATTATGCCTTGTTCCAGTGTGACCCAGGCTTCACACATTTCCATGCCCACCAGCTGCTCTGTTCATCAAATGGCACTTGGAATGGCACAGTGGCAAAATGTCTCAAAAGTGGTCAGTGGTTTTGCTCAAAAATCATCTCTATATATCTCTCCCCTTTCTCTCTCTCTCTCTCTCTCTCTCTCTCTCTCTCTCTCTCTCTCTCTCTCTCTCTCTCTCTCTCTCTCTCTCTCTCTCTCTTCTACTCTTAACAGTTTCATTTTCACTGCTTCTTTTCAACTAACCTAAGTAGTCTCTAGTTTCTGTAAATAATGACTTTGCGTTTGTCTCTCCACCATGTGACAACCAGTGTTGGTTTGTGTATGTCCCTGTAACAGCAATTTGACAAAAGAGACGAACACAATAAATACCAGATTTGAAATAAGTACCGGGGTTGGTTTGGTCAATGCTCATGCATCGCCACAGTCCAATGACTGATGCAATTAAAGGAATCAAAGAATAAAGATGATGTCTATAGCAAGAGGGAGCACACTGTATGAACAGATGTTCCACTAGTTTGCTGCATTGAATTCAAATTCCTTTCCTCAATTTTTCACCTATCGGTATAGCATAGATATGATATGAGATTTAGCTACTGTTTTTACCTTATCAACTACTCGTAGTCAGTCATGTAAGCAATTCCAAGACTTACATCATATAAACCAAAGGCTCTTAACCATTTTTTTATCTGTGGACCCCATGCACAGATGTTCTCATCACCTACAAGATATCTCATTCTGATACAAGTTAGCTCTGATAATGATCATAGCTATAAGGATATTTTGTGGAAATTTGCAAATTTTTTCAACTTATAAACATAACTTTCTCAGTGATTTATATATCTTGTTTTCCATTTGGTTCCAGTTGCAGACACAGGACAACCAGAGGTCTGGTACTACTGGGCAGGTGGTACCGGTGCCTTGCTAGCTCTCATCCTGATATTCCTAATTATATTTTTTAAATGTCGAAGACCATCAGTACGTCAAACGTTCAGGTAAGTTCATTCTGATTTTACATCTGCATCGTTAGGAAGGGCATCCACTTGTAGAAACCATGCCAAAGTAGACATAATACCTGACAGAACCCTTTGGCTTGTCTGTTCTTGTCAAACACCATGCAGCCCATGCCATTAAGGAAAAGAGGATGACAAAATTGTCATCAGTAGTAGCTGCATTGCCAAAACTATCATCCTCGCCATCACTGTAATGTTTGATATTCATTAACTCCATCAGCAGCTGCAAGATCATATCATATCTGCCCCTGAAGATGCTCTGCATACCTAGAACCTGGGTCCCACAATGTTGCAAAGCTGTGCTGCACTTGTAAATTCAACTTGTAGGGAACCTGTGGGTACGTGTGCACTTATTCCTCAATTGGTTGACTTATGGTGAATTTACAGCTACCAAATACCATCTTTATCTCTCTCTCTCTTCCAGCTACTCTTATTTCTCTATTGCCCACAAGGGGCTACACACAGAGGGGACAAACAAGGACAGACAAAGGGGTTAAGTCGACTACATCAACCCCAGTGCATAACTGGTACTTAATTTAATGACCCTGAAAGGATGAAAGGCAAAGTCGACCTCAGCGGAATTTGAACTCAGAACGTAACGGCAGACGAAATAACGCTAAGCATTTCGCCCGGCGTGCTAACGATTCTGCCAACTTGTCGCCTTTCAGCTACTCTTACCCATCCTCATATAATGCGGAGGTAGCCATGTATCTTCTCTATGGCAAAAAGCCTGTGCTTGTCCCCCGCTGTCACACTTTAACATTCAACATCTGGCATAAAGCCACCTCCCATTCTCAAATGCAGTCCCTCTAAATTGAAGCAACGTTTGCCATTTCCTTTCATTTATCTTGCAAAACACTTGGTGACTGTGTTAGTGGCTATTGTCATGAACAAAAATGCATCCAGTGAACTTTATAAAGTGATCAACATTAGGAAGGGCGTCCAGCTATGGAAACTGACAAAGATGACATTAGGGCCTGACGCAGCTCTGCAGCTTGTTGGATCCTGTCAACCCATCCAACCCATGCCAGCATGGAAAACATATGTTAAATAATGATGGTGCTCTCTCTCTCTCTCTCCCTTCTTCTCTCTCCCTCTCACACACACACACTTGTTTGGTACCTTTACTCCAAACTCTCCACCTATGATCAGTTGATTACCCGTGTGCCATGAATCTGTGCCGAGTTCTACCTGCCCAGAGTCGGTGTTGAGTTAAACAACAATAATACCACACACCCCAACAGACATAACAACCACCACTACCTCCACCGCATCTGTACTGCTGCTATTTTACTGTTGTATTTCTCTTCCCCCACAGGAAAGACGACGTACCTCTACCTCCCATTGTACGCTTCCATAAACCACCACAACCAATTTTCACAAACTCTCTTTTCTTACAAAGGTAAGTAAACAGACACTCGCCATCTTCTTTCGTTATTTTTTGCTTAGATGAATACAGCATTGGACTACAGATCCACAGTTGTGGGTTCAATCAGATCTACCGCCTGTGCTATGTACCAAGGTGTAGGACGTGTTTTTTTTATTTTTTATTTTTGTATTGCCTAAGTTCACCTAGGTACTAAGGGGTTCCACCTTTTATTGTGTGTGTTGGCAAAGTGGATAGGATACTGGATGACAAACTAAATGCTTGGCATTTCATACCTTGTCTTTAGCACATTGTTATGTCCAAGACAGTTATATGTGAAATGATCCAGTCTATCTGACTGTCAATAGGTAACACAGAGTAGAAAACATCTTCACATCCCTAAGTAGCAGTAAGAGCACTATACAAAGGTGTTCCGAAAAAATTCCTGGCTTTGAGTAAAAGAAAATACAGGAGGATCAGTTAATTAGGATTTTATTTAATATATTCCTTTCTCAGATCCGCACACTTTTGCAGCAGTCCTTCAGTTTTTATAAGCCCTGGAAAAGAACTCAGAAAGTTGGGCTTCCAACCAGGCCTTTTGTGATACCCTTAAAGCCAGGAACTTTTCAGCACCTCCTCATAACAACAGACAGGTGGTTTCGTATCATTTAATGTTGATTCAGTTCCTCATATAGGAATATTTTAGCTACTATGCTGTTGTAGTAATTTTTTTTATCAACTCTGAGAGCTTACGGGCAAAGTTTAGAATAATTACCATGTGGTATTCTTTCCTTTTCTGTAATGACTGCCAATTCTAAAACATTCTACTAAAAGCATTCAAAGACCAAGAGGCAGCGGTGTGTGGTCAGTAAAGTGCATTTATTATCTTCTCACCTTTGACATTCTGCATCCTGTCATAAACTAATGAGTATATAGACGTTGACATGGTACAGTTCCTGAGGGCCTATTTTCAACTCTGGTCCCTAAGGTATCAAACAGATGAGACCTGTTTCTCTTTCCTAGAAAACTTGCACATCTCTTTCAAGCATATTTCCTAGGATTTCTGATCCCTATCCCCAACATCCATGTGAACTCCTGACTCACAACAGAACCCAAATATTAATTGACCCCTTGACCTGTTGAGGGTAATTTCTCCAAAAGTTCTCTATTACTATGCCCTAACTCCTGCATTGACCCCTAATCCATGATCTAGACGCAGTCCCAATATATTAACTAACACCCTTTTGACACCAACTCACCAGAGACCATCTCTGTTTAGGGATACAAAACTGACCAATTTTTAAATGCTTCTTTCTTTTAAATTCCATTTCCCCTTTATAATTTTATGTCAGATCTTTTGTTATGTTCCAGGCATCAACTTAATTATGATAAAATTAATTGACTAAACCCTTTTGAATTTTTGATTATTTTTTCAAAATTAGAATTATGACAGACAAAATATTTCATTAGAGTTATGGTCAGGAAAGACTTAATTAGTTTTCTCACTTCTTTCACTCTAATCCATCAATTTTGATCGTTTATTTATTAAAACTCTTTGCCATTTCAAATCATCATCTTAACAACACATTCTGTTCTCTCTTTTGCAGTTTACAAAGACTACATGAAGGAGGAGACTTCAGAATTCCTCGACCGACCTTTATAGACCCAAAAATATATGAAGACTATTTTTAGTTGTTTTTTTTTATTAATGAAATATATATATATATATAATATATATATATATGTGTGTGTGTGTGTGTGTTTTGGTTGGTAGTTAAGATGTGTATATTACAACTGTTAACCAAAACCCATTTTAGTTCCTCCGATCTCAAATCAGCCCGTTCCCCTCCCCCCACCGCAATTACTGTATAATATTCAAAGGAGGGGGAGATGTCTTCCAATGTAGACATTGTATAATAGTTACCAAAAAAGAGATTTTTTTTTTTTCCCCACCTACTGAAACCAACAACCCCTCCCCCACCCTTTTTTTTTTTTTTTCCTTCCTTAGATCTATCATTCATTCAGGGAACTGCTCAGGAATTGTTTTCCTTGCTACCAAAATGTTCGCACTACTAACCAAAACCGTGAGGGAAAGGCATCAAAGACTTTACAGTGTGCTGGGGAATCTGTTGAGATTTTTTCATTAAAAAGGATACAAGAATCAAAAAATAGAGAGAGAAAAAGGGGGAAAAGTTATTGATAAAAGTTGCTTCCCTACCCCAATAACTCTTTTTCTCAGAACAAATATGATTTATATGTATGTATATGTATATATCTATATGTATATATATGTATGTAAAACAAAAAAAACAAAAAAAGATTGCTGTCTTCTAATGAAATTTTCCTCCCATTAGTAAAGTCACTTGAGATTGAACCAAAGAACAGCTGAATGACAGGAACCAAGCCCTGACAGCTCATTGCTACAACTGCATTAGAAGAAAGGTTTTTAATTAGCAATGATTATGAGAATAACAAGTTACAGACTTATCTGGAGTTTTAGACTAATGAAGTTCATTCAGTTACTTACATACATATATATATATGGATATTATAATCACAAGCACATGTGTACATTATATATATATATATATATATATATATATAATGTGTGCAACAACATACACACTTTGCTGTAGCCCCCAGAAGTGACCCCTTTCCCTCACCGACACCCTCTCAGCTCACTTTTCAGAAGACAAACAAGCAGAATGAGAAACAGGCAGACGAGACTCAAAAACCTGCTGCTAGTATCATTCATTGGCAGGTATTAAGGATTATCGCATACCTGCACATGTACAAAAACCTATGTGCAGATATGTACATGTACATTTATGTGTGTGCTTTTAGCAGAGCTATGATCAAAGGCATTCCAGCCATGGACATCCTGTCTTTTGTGTGTGTGTGTGTATCAGGGACTGCATTGTCCAATTTGTCTTTCTTTAAGACCGCTGAGTGTGATTTGATTCCTCGTTTCTTGTGAGATGAGCAACCACATTGAGGTTTTCTCCTTGGCTCATAATTCTGTGTGTGCCACCTCTAAATCCTCTTCTCATATATACCTTGTTGTATACACAGATTTTGTAATAAAACACCTGCTTAGATACAGGTGTGTAAATGCAGAATAAGATGGTGGTGTGGCCGAAACAGGAAGCCAAACTAAATCCATTACTACAATGTGTAGAATTTGCCAACATGGACCTGCTGCATGGCTGGCCTTCTCCTTTTCCTTTCGACCCAGCTAACCTGGTTGAGTATAAATGTCCACTTTTCGAAATGAGTGCCCATCTGGCAGGATGACGGCATCAAAATGTTGTCCATTCCTGCAGCAGTACAATCGCCATTCCATGGGCTCTTTGTTGTTATCCGTTCACACACCTGAACGATGTAGTGGAATACTGCCAAGAGACAGCCATATCTATCTATCTCTAAGAACATAAATTTAGGCTCTATGTTGCCAGATGAGGGGTAAGCACTGTCTTGATCCCCATCATCGTTCATAGTCATATCGTGTGAAGGGTTCAATATAGAAGAGCTGTTTGTTATTTAACACGTTGTCTCCCACACAGCCCAGCAGAAGGTTGTGATGGAATGTTTGCAAGACCCAAACGTCACTTCCATAATCTTTGCATCACATATGATATGGTACCCAAATCAAAATTAATCAAGATATTGTGCTGGTACCCTGGGACAAAACAAGAAATGGGGCTCAGGAGCCAACATGTTAAATCAGCAGCAGTCTTGCTATTTGAGTGTATTCCTAGTTTTCGAAAGGCATACCTTATCCTTTACATGTACTAAAAGGGGTTGGTGTTAGGAAGGGCATCTGGTTATAAAGCATTACCTCCAAAAGTCCAACTCATGGTAGTGTGGAAAAGCAGAGATGGAAATTTTGATGATGATATCACAGAAATATCCAGAGAGATGCAATCATTCACACAAACAAAATTAACCCTTTAGCATTCAGATTACTGTGTCAGATATGATACTTATTTATTCACAGTTTTAAATGAATCTTGCGTTATAGATTTCGATGATGTGATTGTTTATTTTTAGAATGATATTGTAGGGTAGGCATGAGAGGTTGGATCTGGTCAGTTTGAAGATTAAACGGGTGGAATATTTGGGCCGAATATGGTCAGTATAAATGCTAAAGAGTTAAAAAAAAAAAAGTTCAGAGACAGTGTTGCATATTTGAAGCCATAGCTGTACACATTGATACTCCCTTTATACTCCTGCTTGTTTCTCTTTCTCTTCGTCCACTTGTACATAAATTCCTCTTAACATTTCATCCCCCCACTTCCTCACATCACTCCACTAAATACTCATATGGCACCCTTGTAAAATATTAAAAAAAAAACCTCTTCTTCTCTCCTTCACACTCATAAGTCTATGAATTCATTCTTGTATTCTTTTAATGGTCCCCACTACATATATATATGTATATATATATATATATGTGTGTATGTATATATATGTATGTATATATATATATGCATGTATGTATGTACATATATATATACACACACACATACTTGTGTGTATTTGCATACAAGTGTGTATGTATATATGTGTGTGTATATATATGTATGTACACATGTAT
>NC_068990.1:86083442-86089675 GCF_001194135.2 Octopus bimaculoides | reverse complement strand
GTACTAATGTATCTTTCCCTTATTGTACATTTCTCTTCATATTTTTTTTACCTTTATTTTGAAATGAAAATAATAATGATGATGATAATAATAATAATAATAATAATAATAATAATAATAATAATAATAATAGGAATGATTGCAGAATGTGCAGTTGTGCCATTGGTTGCACATTCTGACTCCGCTGTCACTGTTGTTCTTGTGTTCTTCATATACAATATGAACCGGTGAAAAGAACAATAGTTACAGCGATAACAGTGTCCTCAAGGCAGTAGTGAGCATGTGAAGTCTCCTGTGGGTTTGTGCTTATATATAATGGTATATGTAGATGAGTGGTGACACTAACGAGGTGAGTATGTCGTGTTTGTGTGGTTCAAAGCCTTGTGCAGTGTGTGTGTGTATGTTGTGCTTACATCAGTCATGTGGTGTCGGTAAATACTCAGGGTAGGCAGTAGGCGTTAAAGTAGATTGTCAGCAATTAACAATTATTTATCATTCTGAGAAATACATAAAATGGTTCAGGCAAAAAGAAAATCAAATTGTGTATGTGTGCGTGTGGTGATACAAAGAGGAAAATAGAACTAAAAACATAAACGCAGGTGTGTATACACACACACACATATATATATATATATATATATATCCTTTTATTACAAATTGCCTGAAGTTATAGAGTGATTCAAGAGCTTTTCATGTTTTGACACTCTTATCAAACTCTATCAAGTTTTGATAAATGCCAGTCAATGCACAGAACTCTTGGCCCTTGAGACACTCTGTAACTTCTGCCAATTATTAATAAAATATATATGCTCCAGCATGATCACAGCCACATGGCTGAAAAAAAATAAT
The DNA here is from genome assembly GCF_001194135.2 of Octopus bimaculoides. Classification (NCBI taxonomy): domain Eukaryota; kingdom Metazoa; phylum Mollusca; class Cephalopoda; order Octopoda; family Octopodidae; genus Octopus; species Octopus bimaculoides. The sequence goes on along the minus strand of NC_068990.1, from coordinate 86,088,826 downwards.
GGAATATATCTTATGTTGATTTCAGCATATGAGTGTTTAACTCTTCGGTCAATAGAACAACCTACTCACTGAATTAACACGCCAGGTGGTTGAGTATTCCACAAACATGTGTGCTCTTAATGTAATTCTTAAGTAAATCAGCCTGACACAGTGTGTGACAAGGCTGGACTTTTGAATTACAAGTACAGTCCATAAGACAGGCTTCTACGCAGTTTCCATTGACCCAAATGCACTAATAAGGCTTGAGTGAAGTCAAAGCTATGGTGTGCGTACCATAGCCTTAGTGCCTTGCATTGAGACTTAAACCAGGGTCTCATGATTGTGAAGCAAACTTCTTTAACCACTAAGCATTGCCTGCATCATACATTGATGTGTGTATGTACACATATATATTTGTGTGTGTGTGTATATATTGAGAGAGAGAAGAAAAGCTGCTAGGAGGGCTTTACCGCCTTACATATGCACATAAAGAAACATTAACACTCTTATATATACATGTTATTGTTGCAAAGTGGGTTCCTCCCACTGGTGTGATGTGTGACTGCCATTGTACTGTAGTTGCTGTTTTACTCTAGTAGCCACAATAGTTACTAGTCAATGGATACCATTATATCTCTTCGTACCAGAATAGTAATACACTTTTTCTGTCTTGCTATCGATGATAGTTCCACAAGACACTGACTAGAACTGTTGACATTCAACCCTCTCTTGACAACTGGCTACTGTCTTTTTTTTTTTTTAAGCTCATCTAATGGGCATAAGGTTATTAAATAAGGTTGTTCATATTATATATAGTTTAAACCTGAAATATATTGGATATTGTGTTTGTCTAATGTCAAAATATTAGCCATTTACAGAATTATTCACTTGATCCTATGAATCATTAAATTATCAGTTTTATAACGAATTGGATATCAATTACTTCTTTGTAATTAATATTTATAGTTTTTCTGTCTAGGTAGATACTGCCTACCGAGATATTGTCTACCCAGACAGTGCATCCTTGTTTCATATATGTGTATGCGTCTAAGCATTGTCTCTGTATTATAGAGTATGTATAATATAAACATACTAATACCCTGTCAGCACTGGATATAAGCTATATGTTGAGTTTGGTTTTAGATGTGTATGTTTGCTGGTTTCTGTAATATTATGGGGGTTTTTTATTTTATTTTTTATTTTTTGCATTCCTACGAAAATAGGAAATTGTGTAAAGATTGGTTGTGCATAGTAAATAGGATAACAAACACTTCCAGGATAGTTTTGTACAGCTACCCACTCAGTGAGTCAACAATAGTTTGTTTTGTTTGTTGTTTTTTTTGTATCTTGTATCTGTGACAAACACAGTCATCTCAATATAAGGCTGGCTGCTTGAAATCCTACTTACTGCCACACACACAAACATAGGGGCTTTTTATAAAGGGGTTTGCCACAGAAATATAGAATGAACATGTTTGTGTTATATGTACATATGAGTGTATACAATTGTATAAAAAAAAATGTTTGTATATACATGAAGAGAAGAAAATATTACGAAAAGACAGTTTAGAGCCAGGTTTGATGTCAATTCTGTTTCATGTCTTTTTAATATTTTTTTGTTTGTTTGTTTATTTTTAACCAGTCTCTTCAGATTTTGGAATTCTACCAAACTTGAAAATGGTTATTTCTCAAAGGGAAGGAAATACTTGAAACATTAGGCCCCAGTTTAACCATCTTGCCACCATGTTATGTATGTCCCCAACTAAAGCTATCTGTTGTCTATGTCCCCATCTGTAGTAAAATACTGTGTTCACAACTGTAACTATGTTATTATGTGTCCCTTGCTGTTATGGTACCTAAAATAGAGGTACAAAAGATAATTAAATGTTTAACTGAGCAACACAACATGCTTACTGTGAAATATGAATTCATCTCAGTAAACTACCTTAGTTGTTAATAAGTACTACAGTAGGTGCTAATTATCATTGTGAGCATTGATTGTATAATTGATGGTTGTTTTATTACCTTGCTATGCTGAGTTCAAATCTTTAATGTTGGTGATTAATTCTAGGTTCAATCAGGATCCCTTGCCTTGCAACAACAAATACATTTTATAACATCTATGCAATTAGTTTGTATAACAATGTTCTGTTATGTTAAATCTCTGGAACCTTTAATTCTTAAAGAAACCAGTAATATTATCTTGAAATCTTATGCTGCCACCCCTAACAAGAAGGAACATGGTTGAATTGTATATAGGAATCAACTGTAATTTTTCAATTTTACGAGGTGTCTCCTGTATTTGTAGCCAAATAGATGTGACACATGTGGCAAAAATGCACATGGAATGTGTTGTCCCTATTCGTGATAAAAGTCATTTGATAAACTATGAAAATGTGTTGCACAAACTACAACAGTTACACTACTTGAGGACAAATGTCTTCAATTCTGTCTCTTTAATCCACTTGGTTATGGGAACTACCACTGTAATATAATGATAGAGACCCCACTTTTTACACACACAGCAGTCACTATTGGGGAGAAGTCTAACTTTCCATGTCATTCGTTTATTGTAAATCCAACCCACATCAAGTTACATCCTAGCTGATCTTGGCCATGAATGTCTTACCTAAGTTTGTATAGAAATTATGAAACTTAAAGCATAATCTTGTTTGATTTGGAAGGGGTTTTCCTGCTACCAAAAGTAACATGTCACCCGATCTTGTTTTGTCTGGTTCAAATAGCACTGCTTTTTACAACAGTCAGATTTAACTCATTTGAATGACCAACCGGTGTATCAGACTCCAGAATTTCAGGGATTAAGCAAATTCTGTCCTAATCACAATGATCCTTGAAGTCAATAATCATTTCTAGTTTTTCTATCACAAGCAGAAGTTAAAATTTCTACCCACTTTAAAAAAAAAAAAAAAAAAAAAAACTTTCTGATATCTTCCATTTCCAAAAGCTGTTGAGTTGTACACTCAACACTAGCCCTTGGTCCCTATTCATAGCAAAGTCAACAGCTTTACTAAATCCCATTTTCCATTTTTCTAGATCATTGTTAACTTGTCTTTCACAAAGCCCCATAGGCTTCATTTACATGATTCAAAAGATTGCTTATGTTAGGTCTCTTCGATGCATATCCAGTCAAAATTTAATCTTTTCAAATGTAAAATTCTATCATCTGGGAAATTCTTTCTGGAAAATGAACTCCAAAGTGTAAATCATAAAACTTATTGATGTCCTGTGTTTGTCTCTTCTGCCAATGTATCTGTTACTGTCCAATTGGTGTAAATGACTGCATGTTCCACAGCTCCTCAAGTAGAATCATTGTTACACAGTATGTTATGGGTGGAACCCCTCAAATTACAGGTAGAGTTCATCTGATGGTACCATCTCCCTAAATTCAATCACAAGGTTTGATTCAACTTCAGATTTTAGTAGACACACACTTCACCATGAAATGTCAAAATTGAACCATTGACTGCTACAATTGGGAAGTGAATTTTTATACCATCTGGTCATGGTATCTTGCACCAATGTACACACAGTACTCTGAGGTCTTCTTATAATCCCCTCCCCACCTTACCCATTTGGTAAATTTGTCTTTTGGAACCTACCAACTGACTGTAAAATGACCTGCAGTACTTTGTCTTTTCCTGAGACAAGGAGATGCCATCTGAATTCCCTCAGCACAGCAGCAGCCAAAGAAGGAGTCTGTCCAAATCATTTATCTTTCATTTTAGCATTCTTCTCACATGTGTGAAGGTCTCAATTAAGTATTTTCCTAATGCTCTTGTTGTTTGGGGGGGTTAATTATTTACACAGCTTAAATTGTTTACTTGGAGCAAGTGTTCTGTTTTGTTTTGGGGTTTTTTTTCACAGCTGGATGATTCTCCTTTCCTTTCCTTTCATATTACTAACTACTCATCTATGAAGTAAAAAGTGGGGGATTTTTTTCTGTTTCTCTAAACCAGTCATGGACAATCTTCTTCAAGAAACAGGCCACATGAGACATGGCTCATTCATCAGGCAGGTTGCACTACTAAAAAAAAATTCAAGGTAATTTTTTTGTTGGCGTGCCATTCAGAAAGTGCCATGGGTCACAGTTTGTGCATGATTGCTCTAACCAATCAAGGAGGATACTGGAGCAAGCAGAGGTATGGGGTCTTACTCAGGAGGCATAACATGACTAGTAATTAAGATCTGAATGTTGGAACTATGTGTGTAGTCCATAACCCACTACCTTCACCTCACAGACATTGTAAGCTGTCCTATCTTATCCCTTTAGCAACACAGAATTTCTTTTATGAAATAAAATAGGGATTTTGACTCGAATAATAATCCCTTCTTTTGCCAAAAACAATTCAGATGTATTTTGAAAATCTTTCCGTAGAATAAAAAATTTTTTAAATGGTAAAAAAAAAACACAATTGCGTATATGAATGTATATATGTGTGTGTGTGTGTGTATACATATATGTGGGTGTGTATGTATATATATATATAATATAGAGTTTCATGTCAGTGTTTCTTCTCTTTGTGGAATATTCCAAGCCATACCAAGTGTACAGATTGAGATATTCTGGTCATATGATACAATCCTTGTGATTTAAACAAAAAAAAAAAAATAGAATCGGTCGTGTCATGGACCTACCAACAAGCTCACATTAAATTAAATTTTATACTTGTTATTTATTGTTTGTAAATAGTTATTGCTTGATTATATATATATATATATATATATTTTTTTTTTTGAGATTGTCAATAAAGAAAGAAAATCACAAAATCTAATTACAAACCTTTTTGTTTTATTATTATTTCTGTCTTTGTAATTGTCAATATTGTGAATGCATAAAAGATGACCATTTTTTCTTAGTCTCCTTCCTGGCCACATTTTCAACACAGATGTCCTAGTTTGAATATCAAGTATAACAATGAGCATGGCACTTCCATTTTAAATTCAAATATTGTTGTGAAGAATGTGGATATCTTATTCTATGAGGCACCAAACTCCAGCGGAAATGTCAGCCATTCATAATCTGTATGGATTCTGCTTTATCATTTTAATGTCCACTTGTCCATGCTTGCATGGGTTGGACAATTTATTGAGGCAGATTTTCTATGGTTGGATACCTTTTCTATCATATACTCACAAGAAACTGCGGGTTTTGTGGCTTGCTGCTACTGAGAAAGCCACAAGGCCCAAAATTTTGGGGGAGGGGGCCAGCTGATTAGATCGACCCCAGTACATATATATATATATATCCATGAATATTATACATGGTTCAAATTAAGATAAAAATTCAAAACAAAAATCTAAAATGTATACATTAAAGAAATAATTTTTAATTTTTTAATTAGCAAAGTTACAACACAACTTAAGCAGGTAAGCATTTCAAGTGT
>NC_068990.1:86079800-86083342 GCF_001194135.2 Octopus bimaculoides | reverse complement strand
TATATTGATATATATATATTTATATATATATATATAAAAGCACAAACAGAAACATCTGTGTATGTATGTACACGCACATTGTATCAGGTACAAAAGGAAACTTGAAAGATGTTTTAATGTGTTTATTGTTCTTTTTACAAAAGCATATGTGCAAAATAAAAGTATTTTTGCTAAGCCACCATTCAAAAAAATAAAAACAATTCTATAAATGCTCCAAAAAGGGTTTGTGACAATGATGAAGGAACACACAAGGTCACAGACACAATATGATGTCCAGGTTAACATCACCACCTAGTCCACGGGTACCTTTAACAGAGGCAATTCTACAGCAAGCATTCAGATCATATCTCTGATTTGAAGATACACTCTGTCCCTCCACTCGAATCACAGGGGCTCCGTAAAGGGCCATGGGCACTGCCTTTCTCTCCTCAGTAGGTAATTAAAAATATAAATAAATAAATGAAGGATCAAACACCCACTTCTGAAAAATTTAAAAAGGAAAACCCCAAATTTTTTCATAGAAATTTAAATTTGAAATTCTTACCCAAGATATAAATTTAACATTGGGCTGAGCTGCATATTTCTTTTGCTTTCCCCCTACAAAGAAATTCTGATTGATGAGGGTTAATTGAGACATTAAATATCTAAATGTTTTGGGATGAAGTTCATGAAAGGTTTGTTTGACCCATAAATATTTTGTGATGAATTGCCTATAATGCAGCGAGTGAGATTTTAGACCATTTCCACCTCAAGTTAGTCCCTAGAAGAGACAGGCCATTCATAATTCTTCATGTGACATTTTCGATGTTTTTTGGATAGCCTCGATGAGATGGCTAAGGTCAATGATAAGATCCATACACTCTTCCCATGTCTGAAATGAAAGAGACAAAATATAAAAAGTCAGAAGCAAGTAGAGGGAGAATCAACAGAAACATCAGTTGATATCTTCCAATTAAATCATTAATAATCACACAACACCAACAAATCAACACATTAGCTAACAATTAGAACATTATTTACATTTGACGGGTATTAGTCCTCACCTTGTTTGTTGTTAACAACGTTTCGGCTGATATACCCTCCAGCCGTCATCAGGTGTCTTAGGGAAATTTTGAACCTGGGTTCTCATACCTAAGGTATTTTTCGATGTCATTATTATTATTATTATTATTATTATTATTATTATTATTATTCAGGTCACTGCTTGGAATCGAACTCGGAATCTTAACCACTATGCCATATGCCAGTGAGCATATGGCGTAGGACAAATATCCGTCAAATGTAAATAATGTAAATATTGTACATAATTCCTCATCTCTTAAATATAGATTAATAATCACACAACACCAATTTATAATTACCATCAACCAAATCCAAGAGTTTATACATCAGTTAACAATTATATACATGGTAGTATGGTATAACACAGTATAGTATAGTTAACAAACCTATAACACAGCAGTTAATGTACTAATCATACAAGAACTGCTTGGCTCTCACAGTACACCACCTGTTGGACAATGCTGTCAGCAGGAAAATAATATTAGATTTCTACAGAGAGTTTGTTGTGGGTACAAGCCATGATGGCCTGGGAGTTACTCAAGTAGTGTAGTGGGTGCTTTTATGTGTCACCCGCACGAAGGCCAGTCAGGCGGTACTGGCAACGGCCAAGTGTCTACCCTAAATGTAAACTGAAACATTTGTAGTTAAAAGACACATACCACATCCAGTAGAGATTTCAGTTCTTCTTCGGTGATCTTCAAATCTCCATTCAAATCAAATTTTTGAAATAACTGGCACAAGAAAAGACAGGAAAAAATAGTCTTAACAATATTGTAACAAAACTTGCTCTCAACTTTGTTATATTAATTTTATGACTAAACTTCTATGATTTCAATGTTGTTGATATTAAGCAGCAATTTGAGACAAGACTCATTGCAGATGTCAGCGGAAGGGTTTTCCGTTTCTATCATAAAATGATGTTTTAATGTTGAATATTATCTATTGTCAAATATCATTTAACATCAAATGACATTCAATGTCAAATATCATTTGTCAAAAACATTTTAATGTCAACAAACATTTAATGCCAAAATATCATTTCGTGTCAAAAATCATTTTATGTCAATATCTTTTAAAGCCAATAACATGATGACAATGATGAAAATGATGATGATGACAATGATGAAAATGATGATGATGATGATGACGATGATGAAAATGATGACGATGATGAAAATGATGATGATGACGATGATGATGAGGAGGACGATGACAATACTAATGCATGTCTAAGGCATCTGAAGATAAATGCCTTACCTTTTTTATATGGGCTACATATCCGTAACCGGCGTTCATCTGCTCCAGCTCTTGGGTGAATTCCTCCTGGAACATTAAGAAGGATTGCTGCTTGTTAATTGTGTATCTGTGAGCATGTTTATCTTTTGACGAAGTACATCAACAAAAAATGTAAACATTGAGGATAAAACTGAAAAAAAAATATGCATTTGAATAAAAATGCTGTGTGGTATTTGTTCCACCCATAGCATATAGACAATCCCTTGTTACTTTTGTCACTGTAAATGCAGTGAACCATCATCATCATACAAGCAGTGTTGTTCATTTTGTAACTCTAATGTGAAAAACAGCTCTACCTATTGGGAAATATTACCTTGCATGTTTGCATGCACACACACACACATTAATTAATTAATGTAGGCTTCATGGTGTTACTTACCCCAAACAGAACGAGTTTCATATCATCCAATTCAATGTCTTTCGTTTCGGCTATATCAAACATTCTATTTCTGAAAGAAATTAACATAATACGTTTAGTCCAACAGATGCAAAAAGGGATCCAATTAACCTGAATTGATAGGGAGTCTGTCTACAGTTCAAAAACACTGGTATAATTTTAAAATAAAATCAGTTGTGTAAAAGAAAACACGAAAAAAAAAAACAGATAGACTAATGTATGAATTTGCATAATTCAGTTAAAACAATTCAGTGAAATTTCCCTCTTTTTGGAGAAAGAAAACAAAAACCTAGTGGCAATTGTTCTAATACTATCCATGTATAAGAAACTCCCATATTTTTTAACCTAATTTTTGACAAATTATACAAGCTAAAATACAGTATATGTCATTGCAAGCTGTTAAAAGTTTGTGTAAAATATTTCAAGATTTGTTTCAAGAATACTTGCAACATTAGCTGTCAAGAATCAGATTAAAATATTTCAGAATGAGTGTGAATGATATAAGAACCAACGAAAGACATACTCACTGAAAGTCGGTCAGGTCATCATTGTCATCCTCTCTAAAGGAAAAGCTCACATCTGCCAAAGTGAGATCATATCTACACGGCTTCAAGCACTTGTTGACATCAATGAGGTGGTTTTTGGAATTATTCCACCAGACATTAACAGCCAGATTGCTTCCATAAGAACGGACCTGGTGGATCCTGATATACAGAACAATATTTAGAATATAAGTAAGTGTTTGTAAAAGTGTGTGTAAGTGTGTGTACATATATATATATATATA
>NC_068990.1:86076907-86079655 GCF_001194135.2 Octopus bimaculoides | reverse complement strand
AGAGAGAGAGAGAACTTGACAGATAAAAAGATGGATATAGTGTGTGTGTGTATGTATGTGTGTGTATATATATATATATATATATATATATAGGAGAATTCATGAAAAAACAACAGACGAAGACAGGTGGTGTAAACAACAAATGGATGTATTAGTATAATGCTCAGGAATAGAGAAAGTCTTTAATGTTTCGAGCCTACGCTCTTCAACAGAAAGGAACACAGAAAGAAACAAGGAGAGAAAACATCTCCCACCACCGCTGTAGGTCACCTCTCACCAAAACTTGCCTTTTACCACAGAAAGGGTCACATTCTACTATCGTGTTAGATGTTGTAAAAAAAAAATAACAAGAACTAACCATAGGTAGGGGATGTAAAGACAGTCCCCTGAAGTCATGTTGCCCAGGTGATACTCAATCTCAGCCAGTTCAGGGTTTTGGGTGTAATCCATTCTGAAAAGATAAAATGGAACACAATTAATTGATTTGTTTCAGAAACAAAGTTAATTAAAACGAGTTGTAGTGGTAGATTAGATGATTAGAGGCAGATGTAAACACACACACACACACACACTCATGTGAGTGCACACGCACACACACACAATAGTGCTTCTTTTAGTTTCCCTCTTGCAAATGCAATGCATCCACAAGGCATTGGTTGACCTAGGGCTATAGCAAAAGACACCCAAGGTGCCATGCAGTAGGACTGAAATAATGGTTAGGAAGCAAATATATATATATATGCTGGTGTCACGTGAAAAGCACCATCCAAACGTGGCCGATGCTAGTACCCCCTGACTGGCTCCCGTGCCAGTGGCACGTAAAAAAGCACCCACTACACTCTCAGAGTGGTTGGCATTAGGAAGAGCATCCAGCTGTAGAAACATTGCCAGATCAGACTGGAGCCTGGTGCAGCCACTGGCTCCCCAGACCTCAGTCAAACAGTCCAACCCATGCCAGCATAGAAAACGGACGTTAAACGATGATGATGATGATGATGATGTTATTAAAATGCTTTTTTTAATTTTTTTAATGGAAATAACTCATAAAACTTAATTTCCCATGAAAGACAAACACACAGGCTGGGAAGTTAGATTGCAATTGTAATTACAACATGTCAGATTGTTGGACAAGAATGTTGAATTAGAAAATGGTATTTATTGGTTGATGTGACAAACTAACATTCTGAAACACTTATGTCAACAGGAACAAAACAGGTGTTCAAATGGTGACTACATCAATGATGATGATGATGATGATGTCAAATATATTTATATATATGTATGCTTATGTATATCTTTCATCATCATCATCATTTAACGTCCACTTTCTTTGCTGGCATGGGTTGGATGGTTTGACTGAGAACTGGCAAGCCAAGGGCTGCGCCAGGCTCCAATCTGATCTGCAATGTTTCTGCAGTTGGATGCCCTTCCTAATGCCAACCACTCCAAGAGTGTAGTGGATGCATTTTATGTGTCACCGGCATGGGAGCCAGTCAGGCAGCACTAGCATTGACCACGCTCATATGGTGTTTTTTACGTGCCACTGACACGGGAGCCAGTCAGGCGGCAGTGGCATCGACCATGCTCAAATGGTGCTTTTTATGTGCCACCAGCACAGGTGCAAGTCATGCAACACTGGCATTAGCTATGACAATGATTTTGCTTGACTCAACAGGTCTTCTCCTGCACACCATATTACTCAACAATTGAAGGGTACTTTTAAACAGGCCGGTTATGCGACACAAGCATTGGCCACGGCTACGATCTCACATGATTTGCTGATATACATATATATATATGAATGTGTGTGCATATGTGTGTATGTGTGTGTGTGAGAGGAATTTAACACTGGCTGCCCCTGGGAGTTCCTTTATGCTGACGATCTTGTTTTTATTGCTGAATCACTACCAGAACTAGAAAAGAAATTTCAGGTGTGGAAGCAAGGTCTACAATCAAAGGGCCTTAGAGTTAATTTAGCAAAGATCAAAGTACTACATTTGCAGCACCTGCCAAAGGGAGTGTTTGTCCAGAATAGGACAACACAGCCACAGCAGGAGATGCATTAGGACATGAAATGTAAAAACCGGACTAGATTATTTTATGCGCAACTCCATTGTCTCCCACGACAAAAAGGATGCCAACCAATAAATTCATAGAACACAGAAATTTAAGAGGAACTGTATGATATTTCAAGTCTGATAATAATTTTTAGAAGCTTCTATACAAATTTATGGTAGTATAAAGAAATAATTCAATTAAGAGTGTATCTGTGCAAGAAAATCATTAATAAATATTATAAAGAATATTTTAGTATTTTAATTACCTGTCGACATCAATATTTGAATATGAACCATGGGCATTCAAGTGGATCTACAGGGAGAAATGATTCTTATGTTAGACATATTGGTGGACTATGTCTGTATGTGTATTTATGTACATAAGCATAAACACATGTGTGTGTGTGCGTGTAAGTGTTTCATTATGTTTTCATGCAAAAATACTAACTGCTCAACATATCATCATCATCATCATCATCGTTTAACGTCCGCTTTCCATGCTAGCATGGGTTGGACGATTTGACTGAGGACTGGTGAAACCGGATGGCAACACCAGGCTCCAGTCTGATTTGGCAGAGTTTCTACAGCTGGATGCCCTTCCTAACGCCAACCACTCAGAGAGTGTAGTGGGTGCTTTTACGTGTCACCCGCACGAAAACGGCCACGCTCGAAATGGTGTCTTTTATGTGCC
>NC_068990.1:86066485-86073839 GCF_001194135.2 Octopus bimaculoides | reverse complement strand
TATATATATATATATATATCATCATAATTATCATTTAATGTCTGTTTTCCATGCTGGCATGGGTTGGACGGTTTGACGGATGAATACATGTATATATGTGATAGCAGCGACTCACTGCCACACTAGTGACATATAGAAAGTCCTGTGACTGAACAGGCACTGGTGTAGCAATTATCCAGGTAGCTTGTTTAAAAGATATATACTAGGAGCAAAGGAGGTATTACTATCAACAGGTAATATTTATTCCCACTTAAATATGGATTTTCTGTTAGAACAAACTTCACTGATGAGATCAAAGAAGATTGAAATTACATGATCTGTTGGTCTCAGCGCTGGAGTTGGTGGGGAATTATCTCACTGCTGGTGGAATAAACAAACAAGCATGCATTCTGCACCAAAATCCAAAATGAGAGTTTCTCTCATGATGTCTACCACAGTAAAGTTTGTTCTAATAGGAATTAATTAGGTATAAATATTACTTCTTGACATTAATACTGTCTCTGTTGCTAATATATACAGTGTGTCCACAAAGTCTGGGTACGTGGGGATTAACACATACTTTAAGAAATTATCATTTCTTATATTCAATTGTTTATGTTACGATTTTATTTACTCCATGTACCCAGACCTCTTACCCGTATATGGTAGGAGCTGTCACCCTAACTTCAGACATTAAACACATCAGCTTGGAAACTCTACAGAATGACTAGCAGCATTACACCATAAAAGGGTGAATGCGAGTGGAACCAAGACAAGAGCAACACATAAAGACCAGAGTGTGTTGTGACACACCTTGGTCATTGCTAATCAAGCTCTGTATTAGTTTGTTCTCACCTTATCCTGATACTTGGGGTCAACAAAGACTATTTCTTTATCTCCACGAAACAAGCAGTTAATATTGTCCAGATTGTCTGTGTGGATGACCGACTTCGTTCCTCCACTACTGAACCACATAACCTGTACAAAAGAATAGAGATGTTCTTAATACAATCATGAAATTCTTTAATCCTTCAGCATTCAAATTCCTCCGTCAAATACAAAGCTTATTTATTCACATTGTTTTGATTTAATCATGCGTTATCTCATAGCTTTGAGATTTTGATGGTGTGATTGCTTATTTTGAGAAATGAATTGTAAGGTAGATGTGAGAGGCCAGATCTGGTCCTTTTGAATATAAAACAGAGAGAGAGAGAGAGAGAGTAAGAAAGGCAGACAAAGTTACAGAGAGAGAGAGAGAGAGAGAGCAAGGGAAAGAGGGCCACGAGGTGTAAATACTTACGGTGGTTGCAAACCCTTCTTCAAATAATTCAGGACACTGAATACAACAAGGAAGAATCACATCTTGTCTAAAAGAGGAAAATGAATTTGGGAAATCTTCAGATTGCAATAAAATGATGTCAAAAGACTACTACTACTACGACAAATAATAATAATAATAATAATAATAATAATAATAATAATAATAATAATAATAATAATAATAAGAAGAAGAAGAAGAAGAAGAAGAAGAAGAAGAAGAAGAAGAAGAAGAAGAAGAAGAAGAAGAAGAAGAAGAACAACAACAACAACAACAACAACAACAACAACAGTAATGGTTTCAAATTTTGGCACTACGCCAGCAGTTCTTTAGGAGTGGGGCAAGTCGATTTCATCAGTTCCCATGCTCGACTGGTACTTTATTTTATCGACCCCAAAAGGATGAAAGGTAAAGTTGACCTCAGCAGAATTTGAACTCAAAGACAGACAAAATGCTGCAAAGCATTTTGCCTGGCATGCTAACGACTCTGCCAACTCACTGCCATAATAATAATAATAATAATAATAATAATAATAATAATCCTTTCTGCTGAAGGCACAAGGCCTAGGAGGGGACTAGTCAATTACATTGACCCCAGTGTTTCAATGGTACTTAATTTATCGACCCCGAAAGGATGAAAGGCAAAGTCAACCTCAGCAGAATAAATAATAATAATAATAACAATAATAATCCTTTCTACTACAGGCACAAGGCCTGAAATTGGGGTTGGGGGGGGGATAGTCGATTACATTGATGCCAGTACTTGACACAACTGTCCCCCCAACATCACTTGGCAACCGATGCTGTACATCCTCACAAACGAGTACTAGGCTTACAAAGAATAAGTCCTGGGGTCAATTTGCTCGACTAAAGGCAGTGCTCCAGCATGGCCACAGTCAAATGACTGAAACAAGTAAAAGAGTAATGTCTTCAGGAGTGTTAAGGGTTGTTCTTCCTTTTAATAAGGATTTTGCATTCCTTAGCCCTTTAGCATTTAAATCAGCAATATCCAGCCAAAATATTCTACCTGTTTATTGCTCAAACTGGCCAAATCCGGTCTCTTACACCTATCCTACAATGGCATACTAAAAGTAAACAGACACAGCACTGATATTCTGAAGCCAAAAGATAAGGCATGATTAATTCAAAAGAATGTCAGTAAATAAGTATTAGATTTGACAGAATAATCAGGAAGTTAAAGAGTTGCGCCAATTCGACCCCAGTACTTGACTGTTACGTTATTCTATGGACCCAGAAGAGAAGAAAGGAAACGTTGGCTTTGGAGCGATTTGAACTCAGGAGGCGAAGAGCAGAAAGATATACAACAAGACACTTTTGTCTGATATTCTAACGCTGAAACACAAGGAATAATAGCACTTTACATTCAATAGAAGTAAATTAAGATTGATTTCTTTCTCCGGCCCGTTTATTAGATACGCGCTGAAGTACAGTCGATTGACCTGATACCAATTAATGACTGGTACTTATCTGCAGGGAACCCTAACTTGGTTAAAAGGTAACCTTCTTCAAGCTTTGATGGAATACGAAACGTAGAATGGGAAACTATAAAGAGGAAGACATTTCTTTCGACCATCGACAGCTTGATCCACTCTGCTAGTTTCTTATACTTTATAACAAAAATGAGAATCTCCACGTAGTCGCTTGGGCTTTCAGAAATAGCAGCCAAGTCTCCTCTACACCACAATCTACCGTCTTAACAAAAAATGGCAAAGCACAGTGTAATGAAGTCTTAGATATACTATGTCTGGAAGATACATAATAAAGACGTGATTGTTACAGCTGGAATGTTTTTGAACATGAACTTCCTTGATCAAGTCTAGGCGGGGGTCTAAACAACAACAATAAATAATAACAAAACAGAAGCATGTGTGCTGCGTGTGAAGATTCAATGAATAGCTAAAGAAATCTGTTATTCACACTTACTTGAGATAAGGCGGGACATCTTGAACCATATATATATTCGAGTCGTTATAGATCTGTACAAACTTCTGAAAATGCATCCATTTCACCGGTAGAGTGCGGTTCTCTTTTTTGTGTTCCTCCACCAAAACCGTGGAATTTGGGTCGATGTCCAGAGACATGAAATATTTATCTGTCCACAAATGATAAGCAGGAAACAATTGGGCGGCTCCTTTCATTTTCAGAGGACGTGAGCCAAATACGTACTTAGAGAAGAATGTTTCAGCATCCGGAAAACCTTCAATTTCATCAATAAGATAGGTGGGTCTTCCACTTCCAAATTTCTTCAGATGTCCCGGCTCTTTTGTGAGATCTTTTTCTACTTTTGCCTCTGCATCTGCTGTTGGTTGTTGTTCTACCTGTGCAAATATTACGCTAGTGTACAGCAGTAACGAAAGGTAGAACAAGTAAAACATCGTTAAAACCAAAACAATCACTTGCTCTGGTGTTCCATACGCTAGGCAGGAACTAAACTGACAGTGTGGGAGTAAAAACAAAGGAAAGATAATTCTAGTGGTTTACAGCGAGTTACTTCCCTTAGAGATTCATTCATTTATTTATTGCGAACGAACGGGAACATTTAAACCCCTACATAGATTCTATTATTGGCAAGCTGGCAGAATCGTCAGCACGCCGGACAAAGTGATTAGCAGTATTCCGTCTGCTTTTACGTTCTAGGTTCAGTTCCCGTCGAGGTCGATTTTGCCTTTCATCCTTTCGGGGTCTATAAAATAAGTATCAGACAAGTATTCAATAAAAGCAACTCGCCCCTCCTCCAAACTTTCAAGCATTGTGCCTATATTAAAAAAAGATTGGTATTATACTATGATAGTAATAAATCCCCTCTGATCTATTATTTCTTCATTGTTCTTTTATTGTTGTTGCTATGCTTATTATTATTATTGCAGAATTGTTAGCACGACGGGCAAAATACATATAGCTATTTCGTCCGATTTCACGTTCTGAGTTCAAATGCCACCGGAGTCGATTTTTTCCTTTTATCTTTTCGGGACCAATAAATGAAGTACCAGTGAAATGCTGGGGTCGATGTAATCAACTTGTTCCTTTCCCCAAAATTTCAGGCCTTGTACCCATAGTAGAAAGGATTTTTATAGAGTAAGAGAGCAGAGCATGCCATCAAAGTGACACTGGGGTACAAATATATGTAGCCCAATGTACCCATCATGACTACCTGCCTGATAAGGGTACACCAGGCACATGCATCACAACCATATGTGCGCGACATGGTTGTGGGAGCAACCGTGCAAGTCAAAGCTATCATGTCGCATGACATGTGTACAATTTATTGTTACACTAGAAATGCCTATCGGCCGCAGAAACCCGCGATGTACCGAGGAGTCTGCGATATAAATTTGCATATATTAACCAGAAAAATCTGCGATGTACTGAGGACGCGATAGGTGAACCGCGATATGGCGAGTGATTACCTTATACGTTCGCCTTAAGACGGAGGGTACTATGCATTGTTATTGTCTTTCAGGTAGTGCGATCGAGTTGGTTAATCTCCGCTTGTGTCCATTTGAGATGTGATGCACTGTAGCGGATTACAGCAGCAGTCCATATGTTGATAGCAGTCATAAGGTTCCTTGCGTTGAGTTTTGACTTCAAGAGAAGTTTGAGGCGCTTCAAATATGCAGTAGTGACCTTGTCTTTCATTATCTAGGTGAGATATTGTCGAACTCCTGAATCCCAAGGTACTTGTATCTATCATCATCCGAGTCTTCCATTCGCTCTCCGTTTGGCAATTCTATGCCCCTACAATCTGCTCTTTCCCCCCGTTTCAAAGTGAGCACCACACACTTTGAGATACCGAATGCCATCCTTGTATCCTTGCTGCACATTTGCACAGTCTCAACCAGCCTCTTCATTCCAGGCTCAGTTTTTCTGAAGAGTTTTAAATCATCTATGAAAAGAAGATGGTTGAGACGAGGTCCATTCTTTCTCATCTCATAATGCACGTTGACTTTGCGTAGAACTACAGAAAATGGGATCGAAGCTATAGCAAATATAACAAAGGTGAACAAGAATCACCCTGGAAGATACCTCTTTTGATTGTTACCTCGACGAAGTGTTGGTTGTTACAGAAATGGTACAGAAGGCGGAGAGCTGGCAGAAACGTTAGCACGCCGGGCGAAATGCTTACCGGTATTTCGTCTGCCGTTACGTTCTGAGTTCAAATTCCGCCGAGGTCAACTTTGCCTTTCATCCTTTCGGGGTCGATAAATTAAGTACCAGTTACGCACTGGGGTCGATGTAATCGACCTAATCCCTTTGTCTGTCCTTGTTTGTCCCCTCTATGTTTTAGCCCCAGTGCACCAGTTCAAAACGTTGATCTGATGGAGAAAGTGAGCTAATGTGCGCCACGACCATTTGATCCCTATAAACAAATTATTTGTGCACGTTGTTCAGCAAAACTGGAACACTCATACGTAGTCTTCGACGGGAAATATTATTATTATTATTATTATTATTATTATTGAGTGAGAGAGCAGTGCATGCCATCAAAGTGACACTGGGGTAAAATATACGAAGCCCAATATACCCATCATGACTACCCGTCTGATAAGGGTACGCCAGGCACATGTATCACAATCATGTGTGTGCAACATAGTGATTTCATATTAAGATAAACAGTGCATGACCTTGCAGATGGGGTCTAGTTAGAATTTTCTTCAGGTCGAGTAGCCCATCCTGTTCAAAAGGTCCCTGAATAAAGGTTGGTTAAGGATGATGAACAAATGATGTTTCCAGAGGTGAATTATCCAAACCCCAATGAATTCCTCTCACCACATGGCGAAAGTAATATGTATTAAGGCCAGAAAATATTTTAGCCTTGATCAGTTACTAATATTCTATGAAACTGAAGTACGGTCCCTATTGGAATACAACTCATATACCTGGGACAGTGCTTCTGCTGGTCCCTTGTTGCCGGTCCCTTGAGCCGGCCCTGGTTGTATAGATTGTGTTATAAGAAAATTAAATCAACTCAGCTGTATGACTGACGTTTATATTTTATTTACCCCAAAAGAATGAAAAGCAAAGCTTACTTCATGGCGGTATTTGAACTCCAAGTATAAAGGGCCATAGCTAAATAACGCATATGTTTTGTGTAGCACCCTAATGTCTCTCTCTCTCTCTCTCTCCCTCCCCACCTCTTTCTCTCTCTCCCTCTGCCCCTCAGTACTAGGGTCACTTTGATTGCTTTTACTCTTCAAGGTGGTGCCCCAGTTTGGTAGCCATCCAATAACTAAAACAAGTAAAATGATAAAAGAATAAAACCCAGTAATTAATTCCGACATTTAAAAGTTTCTCCGTGCTGAAGATAGATAATCTGCGGGATTATAACATTGCATGGCTGGTCACATCGATACAACATCAAATAATACAATAACTATAAATACAAATCTTATTATGGCTAATCTGTTTGTTTTGTCAACAAGCTCTACAGTAATATTCCTATTATTTTTGCTGACTTCAGGTTTGACTTTAATACTCTGATCCACAGTTCAGTGGTTCGTACAATGGAAACAAAATTCATGTTTTTGACATGTTTTATTAAGCTGGATGTGCTTCTTCGTCTGTTTTCTGTTAAGCTTTGCTTGCTAGCAGATTTTTTTCTCTTCATTCCACACATCTTTGATACTTCAAAGCTAAAACATGTTTCATGATTTGTTGACAGGAAATGGTCAACGAAGATCACTCTTTGTAGCTCAGCAATATTTTCTTGCAAGGACTGAATGTAACCACTCAAACAGACACACATGAAATTTGAAATCTGAAATCGAAATCGAACCACATCCGACCACTGGCATTCATGCCAACCTCTCCTTCATTGGACACTAAACTCTACTTGCGAAGACATGTTGGGGCAAGTGAAATCGTAATTGAACCATACTCGATGACTGGCACCTGCGCCAGTGGAGCACTAACGGCACTGTCCGAGCGTGTTCATTGCCAGAGCAGCTGTCTGGCTTCCGTGCTAGCGGCCCGTAAATAGCACCATTTGAGCGTGATCGTTACCAGCGTCGCCTTACTGGCACTTGTGCTGGTGGCACG
>NC_068990.1:86055162-86066030 GCF_001194135.2 Octopus bimaculoides | reverse complement strand
TCTGTCTTGAATGACCATGGGTTTGCACCTAGAAAGTTACCCTCCAAGGCACAAGTCCTAATAAGGTTGTTTATAGAAGACCAGCAACCGGTCATGCATACCAGCCTCCCCTCTCCATGCCACCAGTGTTATCCAAGGGAAAGGCAAAGGGGCCGATACAGCTTGGCACCAGTGATGCTGCAACTCATTTCTATAGCTGACTGAGCTGGATCAACATGAAATAAAGTGTCTTGCTCAAGAACACAACACCCAGACCGGTCCAAGAATTGAACTCACTACCTCATGATTGTGAGTCTGACACTCTAACCACTGAGCCATGCACCTACAAGGAGTCAGGTCCTATTGTGTGGCACCATGGGGCAAATGTCTTTCATTATAGCTCTGGACTGACCAAAGCCTTGTGAGATGATTTAGTAAATGGAAACTGAAAGAAGCTCATCACGCACTCATGAACTTACCGACTCGTCCTTTCTCTTCCTCTGTCCTTATTTTCTTTCTTACCTTGTACCTTGAGAGTATGTTCTCAAAATTTCTCTCCCCCCACCTCTCTCTCTTTCTATTCAGTTAAGTCTAGAGGAATGATGAAGGGGAGGAAAAGACAAAGAGGAACTGTATGTTGGAAGAAATCTTGTTAGAAGAGACATTTACATTCCAAGTAGATTGTTTGTTTTTCTATGATGGAAATGTCAAACAGACAACTTTCACAGTGTTATCATGTTACTGCAATGAAAGTTGTCGTGGAATTAATGTAACAGAAGAGTTGGTAGGTGAGTGGGTTACGGGTGTTTTGGTGATGGTTGTTGTGGTTCACCTGTTGGACATGTTTAAGGATTTTGTTATGTAAGAAAGAGGAAATGGTTAAGGCAACAAGGATTAATGATTATGAACAAGATTACAAGTTTGACTGACAGCCTGATAAAGTAATTATGGGGAATGAAATATGCAGACGACACATAAAAGGGGTATATAGGCAGACAGAGATACATGCACAATAGGAAGCATTAAACATACACATATATGTATGTTTGTATGTATGTGTGTATACAGGAGGTGGGGCACAGATGGCTGTGTAGTTAAGAAGTTTGTCTCCCAATCATGTAGTTCTGGATTCAGTTCCACTGTGTGACATCTTGGGGCAAGTTTGCTCTATTGTAGCCCTGGACCGACCAAAGTCTTGTAAGTAGATTTGGTTGATGGGAACTACAAGAGAAGGCCATTGTGTGGTGTGTGGAGATGTGTGAGTGAGTGGGGGGGGGGGGGGGTGTTTGTGGCTCCTTGTCTGATGTCACGTGATAGTTGTAATTGAGTAAAAGTAGTGGCATTCATTCATTTCCAATGTCCTGCAGGAACATGTCTGGCCATGGGGAAATATCACTTTGCTTGGAAGCAGGTGAAGGTTGGTGACAGGCAGGGCATCCAGCTGTAGAAAATCTGCCTCAGTAAACTCTGTGTGACTCATAAAAATGTGGGAAAGTGAACATCAAAATGATGATGATGATGACACCACAAAAGACATAGGACACGTATATTTACTTTGTGAGTGTATAATAGAACAGATATTTAGGTCATGTGTGCAAAAGAAGAGATGTATATAGATCAATGATGGAAGACATACAAAGAATAAACTAACAAACACACACACACAGAGTTTGTTTAACAAAACTTTTCAACAATTTAAAATAAAATCTTTATTTACTTCTGCAAACTGGCAGGTGAACAAATTGACAATCATACATTCATAGATATATATATATATTTATACAAACCACACATAAATCTCTCTCCCTCTATATATATATATACATACACTTACACAAAAATATACATGTACCAATCACTACACAAGTCCATGATTACATATAAACACACACATCAATACCTTCTACTAAATATGTATGCATACAGAGGTACATAGCTATTAAGTTGTATGTACATGTGTCGGTGTATATATATGTATTATCTGCAGCCAGCCATGCGACTATGACTATTCATGGCTTTTGGTCTCTTTTACTTGTTTCAGTCATTTGACTGTGGCCATGCTGGAGTACCACCTTTAGTTGAACAAATCGACCACAGAGCTTATTCTTTGTAAGCCTAGTACTTATACTACTGGTCTCTTTTGCCGAACCGCTAAGTTATAGGAACATAAATACGCCAACATCAGCTGTCAAACAATGGTGGGGGTACAGACAGTTACACAAACACACACATATATATATATATATATATATATACGACGGGCTTCTTTCAGTTTCCATCTACCACATCTACTCACAAGGCCTTGTCCAGCCCAAGGCTATAGTAAAAGACACTTGCCCAAGCCTGAAAGGCAAAACTGACGTCAGCAGAATTTGGGCTCAGAATGCAAAAAACAACAAAATGCTCCGAGGCATTTTGTGTGGTGCGTTCACAATTCTGTCAGCCTGCCACCTTTGATTGACATAAATAACAGCATTTACTATATTGGGTTAAAAAGAATCCCTTGGATAAAAAGACCGTCTCGGGAACTGAACCTGCATCTTGTGAATGGAGGTTAGTGTTCCACAGGCAACATTCAGCCTCTTTTTCTAGCCAAAAGATTCTAACTCAGTATATTAAATGCTATTATTTACAGGTGTATCTACCTGAAAGCACACCCATACGATGACATACACACGTGTGTGTGTGTGTATATTATCATTTAACACCTGCCCTCCATGCTGGCATGGGTGGGACATACATATACATATACACATACACACCTGTGTCTGTATATTTTCACGCTCATATGCATAAATGAGCTACCGCAGGAGTCTCTATGCAGTCACTTGACCAGCTAGAACTAGCAGCCAAATCTCCAAATCACACCGGCTTTTTTGGTGGAGGGGGGGGGGGGGTTGAAAATTTGAATGATTCAGTCCTAAGTTCACTGTACTGTAGATGAGCAGGAGACAGGATGGTCGTGGTGGGAATAACTTCATTCATAGGTTTGCTCAAAAGTTGATGTTCATCTCAAAAAAAACTGTCGACATTAAGACATATCTCATTTTGAGACATACTCAAAATGCATAAGTTAGTCATATTATATTTAAGAACTAAATGACCGAGTGGGGGAGAAGAGAGAGGGGAAAGATTAAGGGGTGGGGGTGAGAGAAAAGGAAAGAGAATTAATGGAAAAGAAAAATAAGACACAAATGAAAATGCTAATTATTTATTATTATCAATGTTGTTGTTATTATTATTACATATACCTATGTAATTTTATCAAGGCTTCTTTGTTGATTTTTGTAGGTGACAGGAGAAAGTCTCAAAGAACAACAGAAGCAGTTTCAGCAGGAATTGGAAACCAAACAAACATTTCAAGAATATTTACAACTTGGCTTATAAACAGTTTTTCAGAAGAGAATGCAAAGATTTAATTAGAATGGCCTGGAGTGGAATTGGTATACATCTTTGTGAGAGGAGTAAATAAATTGTATTGATACTTGACTGGAATGAGGCCACCCAACCTGTTAGTAATAGCATTGAAATCTCCCTTACAACTCACTACGTCTGTTTTATAAATGGAAGGACACAATATATATTATAGCCCAAGATGAACTAAGACTGACAAAAAAATTTAAAAAATTCATATTAAAAAAAAAATACAGGAAATTCATAGTCGAAACACTTTTGTCTGTTTGACCCAAGATTGACTAAAATCTAAATATTAAATGATGATAATTATGTCTCCAGAAAGCTGAAAGGTAAAGTTTATTTGGACAGAATTTGAACTTATAACGATTTTTGCCAGTCTCTAACCATTTGGTCCAATGCTCACCTGATTCTTCTGAATCACTGCACCAACTTCAATAACACAAATGTTAACAAATTGAAAGGAATCTACTGAGGCAGATTTCAAAGTTTCTCTATGTCTTAGTATGTGTATGATTATATGTTATTTATCTATCACAGGTCTCTTACTAATGCTTAAAAAAAAAAAAAAATCCCCTGGCATCCAAGATTCAGCAGAGACAGCTGGAATTTATCACTTATTTAGCCAGGATCCTTCTAAAACCATCATCATCATTATTATTATTATTATTATTATAACAGCTGCTAGAAATGTTAGGAAATTCCAGTCAGATTGTATTTAACCATCACAGGAACATCTAAGCAGTCGCTAAACACATTACAAATAGCAGTCAAATCTCCCTCAAATTATACCCTTATTTTGAGGGGTAGTGAACAAAACAAAAAAGGGAAACACACAAATCCTTAAAATGCCAAGATCATCCTGGTTTGAATACCTTTGACTATATTACTGCTGCTCAATCAGAGATGACCTATGGTTAAACAACTGCTTGTATTTTATACAGTTATGTTTGCCTTCCACCACTTCTCATGTTTGATTTATCCACCATGGTCAGTTAAAATCTTTAAATTGACACCAAGAATCCACTTATTCCATATCTACACTCAAAGAATTTATTGGCAAGAACCATGGCATGATTTAGCAGGAACATTCCTCTTTCTCACTCCCATCTAACAAAACTGAAGAGAAAATTATAACAAGTTAAATTTTCTCATTTTACATTCTTTTTTTTTTTAAATATTTTTTTACATCTCTCTCAAAGAACATGACAAAGAGGAATTTGGTACAATTTATTTTGCAGATGAATAATCTAACAACATTGAATAAACAGATGAAATAATGGGTTGTTTTCTATCAGTAGGTTATTCGGTCACTTCAAAAATGTATCCTTGCAGAGTGATCACAGTAAATTAGCTTTGGTAGGTCTTCTCTTACCTAGCTACTGACTTTGGCCAAGAGAAGCAGAGAGCCAACAATAGAGACTATGTAGTCACTTGATTGGCTAAAAATAACAGCCAAGTCTTTTTCACCTTGCGATCTCCAGAAATGGAAGGACACAAGATAATGTCCTAGAGACACAAGACAATATGAAGTGATGGCCATGGCTGAAATGCTTTCAGTCACAGGTTTACTGGATTAGAGTTGACTAAGGCCGAACAAGAAGCCAATGCCTGGAAGAAAAAAAGGATTTTCTACAGATTTTAGGAATTTGAAAAAAACAAAATATGAGGAAACTGGTGATGAGCCATGTCGGAAACAAATTTTGTTAACCCAACCGACTGACCCCTACCACTACAATGACCATGATAAACGCTTATATTCAATCTTTACATTTTTAACAAAGGTTATTTCAACAATACAAATAATCTTGCTAACTAAATATCATGGCTGAATGAAAAGAATAAAAATTGATTTGACAACCTCTTAACGAGAACTAAAAGATATCTGAATGCAAAAAGGATTTCTAATACAGGTACAAGATTAATTTAGGGAGGAGCTGGTCAATTATTTCAAGCCCAAGACTTGACCAGTCCATATTTTATCAACCCCAGGGCTTGTTCTGTACCTTTTTTTTATTGCCTCTGCCCCACAAGGAAGGCAGTCTCAACAGGATTCAAATTCTGACCATTATAGGATATCAACATCACAAGATACTTGGCCCAACGCTCTACTAATTCTGCAAACCCACCAGATTTGTTCTCATTAAATTAAAAGTAGTGATTTGAATTATTTATTAAAAATTAAACTCCAAAAGAAAAATCTGAATTTACTTCACTAAAAATGAGTTACCAATCATAAAATTACCACCTTTAATTGGAGAATCGTCAACTATTTTTCACAACAGTTCAGCTCCACTGGTCACTACCACCCTACCTCTTCACATGTATCAGTAGCTGGACCCATGTAAATTACTTTGACCAAGTCAGATAAACCAGATGGGGACAGCTGAATGAATACAATACACTTTATATATCCAATGTTTGTATGAAGATAGTTTTTCCATATATATAAATTCAGATGAGTGGTACAACAAGGCACCAATATTTACTATATATATATATATATAGTTATTAGACTTCAAATTGTAATCACAGAAAGCAGAATAGGTTCAACACATGCTAAGTTATTTGAAGAAGTAGTAGACAGTAATATAAAATAAAGGAAAGGTCTTAGCACACACTTTCTGAGTCTGCTATGTGCCTATACATTTGATAAGCAGGATTTCTATGGGAAATATGTAATCCAAATACATTAAACTAATAGGTTTTGGGACACCAAATTTTGTGTTTACTTATAATATTAAATCTAACAACAAAAATAGTAATGTAAAAAAATTAGATCTACAACAAATATCTACTGAGTTGACCAGTAAGTCTGATTCATATTGTTATAGATAAGAGAGAGAGAGAGAGAGAGAGAGAGAGAGAGAGAGAAAGAGAAAGAAAGAGAGAAGAGAAAACATCACTTAAAAATAAACAAACAAAAAAAAAAGCATACTATGATTTTAAGAAGGTCTTTGGAGGTAAAGAGCTATACTCTGCAGTGGATGTAGCTTGGTAACAACTTCAGTGATATAGTAAGCAGTACAGGTTACTGTACAGTTGTAATGTTTGGGCTGCATTATAGCAGTATACTGTACTGGATAGTCTATACAAATGTGTACAGATATATCATACAGTTAAATGTATAATGTTAGGTCAACATTATAAAGTGATGCTATATGGAACTGTCCATAAAGCTACGTGTAGACATTACTGTACTGGACAGCCTCACAATGCTCTACAATGCAAATATCTATTATACTGGACAGTCCAGGCTGTTATAATGTACAGTATGTACACAGTAGTAGTGTTATCAACTACTTATCGCAGTACCCCCCCCCATCATACATAAATTACAGACACAGCAGGACGAGATGTGAAAAAAAAAAATTGAAATTTCTTTTTAAAATATATTTTATTGATATTTACTGCTGCAGGTAAATGAGATAACCTCATTTTTATTGTTTTTATTATGTTTATTTACATCAGAAAGACAGATCCAGGAACTTGGTGGCAGCGGCAGTCATTATTTTCGGTAATAAATAGTCAACTATGTATTTTTATTCCTTTTTTTTCTTTTTTTAAATAAAGAATTTATCCTGTATAACAATATTAGTAATAATTCCTAACATTAGGCACAAGGCCCAAAATAAAAATAATATATCATTGTTTTGACTATCCAAAAAAAAAAAAAAAAAGGGGGGGGGGTGTTGATGGACAGCAGTGTTTGTGCCTCACTTCTGGAGCATAATGTACAGTTAATATCCCAGAGGAAGAAAAATACAATGCAAAAAAAAAAACAAAAAAACTAAATGCCATTTATGAAGGAGTGAGAAGTGTGTAAATCACACACACACTAAATTTTGGAAGAAATTGCTATCCCATCTCACTCCACAACCCTCTCCCAATTCTCACCCCTCAAGCCAAATGGCTCCTTTATTTACCAAATATTTCCATGTCAATTTTTGTAATTCTTATTTGCAGTAGGTCATTGACCATTCATAGCATATTCTATATCCCTTTGTACACGAGATGCTTTCGGTTTCTCCTTCGGAGTGCCTTCTCCGGCCTCTTGCGCAAAGTATTTCATTTTATCCCTAAATGACATCCGTTCGGGGCCGGGAGATTTTATAGAAATAGCAGCTTTCTTTGCTTGGATTCTTGTGCGGGGGTCGCGATAGATTTCCTGTCCACCAATCACACCAGGGGTTTCAGCAACCCTATAGTGCACTTCAACTGAATTTGTTGTTGCTGGAGGAGGTGGTGGTGGTGTTGATTGGTGAGAGTCTTGAGTGAATACCTCATTGTTCACTTTTGGTGACAATTCAGATGGTTCATTGTTTCCAAGGAAAGAGGGGCTGAGATTTGGGGAAAACTCACCAGAAGAACGGAAAGAAGGGTTGGATGATCGTTCATCATCGCTATAGGCAGCACTGATCCGGGTTTCCAGCTGAGTATTGAAGGAAACTGACTTTTTAGGGGCCGTCACATCCTGGTTTGTTCGCAAAGCAGATGTGCTAACACTTTTACCCATATTGTTGTGATCAGGGGGCATTTGATCAGAAGGGAGAGGTTTTATCAAATTACGCTGCTGGTATTGGTTGAGGGTTTCAAATGAAGACCCTCTCTCAGGAGGCTGTGGTGCTGCTGTGAAGTTCTTCTCAGGGGCTGTTTGGTATGTCAGATTGGGACCATGTTCTGTATAAGTATTATTTGAATACATTTTAGAGCTGATATTCGACTTGGATATGTTTGAGTATCGGCCCATCTGTCTGTCAGCTTGTTCCTGAAGCTGTTTCTCTTCCAAGCGCTTTTGTTCAGCTTGTTGACGGAATTCTTCAGCTTCTCGTGTTGCAAGGATTTGTTCTTTTTCCTGGAATGGAAAAAAGGAAAATGGTTAGTATGTTAGAAGAAACATCCTACTCCACCTCTACAAAAATTGCTGCAATGATTAAGAGAATAAATGGAGATTTAGAGCCTACGTGGGGGTGAGTAGATCAACAGGGTATTAGTGGTAGTGATTGTTTGTAGCCAACCATCAGCATTGTGCTGCCTGTGTCAAAAATACAAATGGCTCAGTCAACTGAGCTGTATTTAGGTACCACAGAGTGGGAACAACACAATTTATAAGCAGCAAGAGCAAAACTGAAAAACATTTCAGTAGAAGTTTTGCTAATTTAAAGTCATGTTTTCAACTCCTAGAAGGAACGGTAACATGGTTCGACCAGGCTCACAGACCATTCATATATTACCCAAAAATTACATCCTAAGGTATGAAAACAACTAAATGCAGCATTTTTATTGGTTGCAGAGGATTGAAAAGTTTGTCAACAAATTAGCATGTTGAATAGAATTAAGCTGGTTTGAAACTTTCTAAATTCGCATAACACCACGACAAAGAAGAAAGACTTGCCTGGTTGCAAACTATTTTACCGTATCATTAACTTTTTTTGAGATCAACTGCCTAAGACTGCCCAAGATCTGTGTTACTAATTTCCTGTTTAAATTAAGACATTTCATCAAAATTTCTTGCTCATTTATGTTGTAAACCCCACATTGATAGTAAAAAAAAGTTATTTTGAGCAAGGTTGAAAATCATTCGAGTGAGGTAGTTACCAGTGCCGCTGGACTGGCTCCTGTGCAGGTGGCATGTAAAAAACACCTTTTTGAGCGTGGCTGTTGCCAGTACCATGTGACTGGCCCTCATGCCGGTGGCACGTAAAAGCACCCACTACACTCTTGGAGTGGTTGGCGTTAGGAAGGGCATCCAGCTGTAGAAACTCTGCCAAATCAGATTGGAGAGTGGTGTAGCCTTCTGGCTTGCCAGTCCTTAGTCAAATCGTCCAACCCATGCCAGCATGGAAAGCGGACGTTAAACGATGATGATGATGATCTTTATTATTTTCAAAATTAACTGGATCAAAAGCAGTGAATTTCAAAAAGAAATATGGTAACAAAAATGTTAAGAGGAGTTGGTGGATGGGTAGGGAAAACAGTTCACCAATATCTTTGGGGTAGGAATATCCTGATATTTGTCTGAAGGAGAACCAGTGATCTAATGAGGAGTGGTAGCTCCAGAAACCTAAATGAATGAGTGAGGTCACAGTAAAAGAAGAGACAACTATAGCGGAAACATTAAACCAAGTCTAAACGAAGCTAACACTAACCATTTCTTTTTTCCTACGAAGTTCTTGGATTTTTCTATCTTTCATCATTTCTTCTTCCATCAAATATAACTTTCTCTGTTCTTCAATATCTCTTCTCTGTTTTTCTCTCATTTCCTGAAGCAAAACAACAAAGGCAAAAGACCTCATTATATAACCGCAATACACGAAATTCCACCAAACTTGAGTCCCTTAACCCTCTCGCATTTAAACCGGCCATATCTGTCCCAGATATTCAACATGTTTGACGTTGAAACCAGTCAGATCCAGTCTCTCACACCTGCACTACAATGTCATTCAAAAATAATTATCATATCATCAAAATTTTAAAGCAATGAGATAATTCATGATTAATTCAAAACAATGTGAATAAAGAAGCATTATATTTGACTGGATAATCTGAATGCTAAAGGGTTAATGTAGTCCCACAGCTAAATGAAATGATATGAATACTTTTGCATCCCAAGTTTTATTTATCCTGTTTGTAACACTATACAATTAAACACAGCACACAACATTATTTTCATGCCCATTTTTGTTACTATTCTGGCACGAGTTGGACAGAATTTGTTAGAGTAGACTTTTTACAGGCCAAACCGTTTCTGTCATCAACCCTCACTTGTTTCTGAGCAAGATAATATTTCCTCGTTTTGCCAGATAGGCTTTCACAGAAGATTAGAAATGAAGGACTGTGTCATCACCATATTGCCTGTATAGCAGTGACACTCATTCATAACTACTGCACGATGTCAAAACAAAGATCCACGAACACACACACACACACAATGGGCTTCTTTCAGTTTTCACCAACCAAACCCACTCACAGACTCCACTAAAGGCAACAACATGCAAGGTGGAGCTTTACACAATTTGAAGGATAAGTCAACCATCTCAAAACAAGTGTTGTTGCTTCTGATGGGCTGCTACACAGTTGGCACACAGAGTCTACAAAACACCACTCTCAAGGCATCAGTCAACCCGTAGCTAGAGCAGAAAACACGTCAAATTATAGCCAAATGAAGGATCATCGTCGTCGTCATTTAACGTCCACTTTCCATGCTAGCATGGGTTGGACGATTTGACTGAAGACTGGTGAACCAGATGGCTGCACCAGGCTCCAATCTGATCTGGCAGAGTTTCTACAGCTGGATGCCCTTCCTAACGCCAACCACTCCGAGAGTGTAGTGGGTGCTTTTACGTGCCACCAGCACGAAGGCCAGTCAGGCGGTACTGGCAACATATGGTTTCAAATTTTGGCACAAGGCCAGAAATTTCAGAGGAAGAGCAAAGTTGATTAAATCAACCCCAGTGTTCAACTGGCACTGATTT
>NC_068990.1:86053161-86055093 GCF_001194135.2 Octopus bimaculoides | reverse complement strand
CCCAGAATGTTAAAACAGATGAAATCCCACTAAGCATTTTTGCATAGTGTGCTAATGATTTTGCCAGCTCACCACTTTAATAATAATAATAATAATAATAATTTAATGTACCCTTTGTTTCTGAAGGTGTTGTTCCTGTTCTGACTGTTTCCGTTGTTGCCGTTTCTGTTGACGAATTTGATCTTCAGCCTTTTCCTTCTCAAAGATTTCAAGCCTTTGACGAAGGCTAAGAAAAAGAAATTGGGTAAAAAAAAAAAAAAATTTTAGAAAGTCAATATTCTTCATGAATGAGAAATAACAAAAGACAGAAATTATCTTCAACAATAAATCACACAATAATAAGGATTCACAGATCCGTACAACCCAATATAAAAGTGTACTAAACAGATAGTCTAACAACTAGGTTCTATTTTCGCTTTTACTGATCCATTCCACTCTTAGGTGGATGCCTTTTAGCTACATAACTACCATCAACATTGCTTTAACATTTTTTCCCCATACTAGCAGAGGCTGGTTGCATTCTCAGGACACTGAAAATTAAACCAGGTTATCTGGTCAGTGAGATGCAGCATCTCTTATCTTCCTCGATGTTTTATATGTAAGCCCATATCAAGGTCAAGAAAAAAAAGTCTTCATAGCAACAGCTGTCTTTTCTCATAAGCCCTATGGCTTGTCTCACAAGAAATACAAAGGAAGCAGGAAATAAAGTGATTAAATTGCACACATTTCTATATTGCAAGAATAAAAAATACAAGGCAAATTTAGGAATTAAGTAGCAAGCTTGTACATCAATATTATGCAACATTGCCGCATTATTTTAACCCCTCTTTTCTCACACTTCTAGTGGTAACTCTCTCCCAACTCATCAAGATGGATTTTCTGAGAAGTATTGTAATAAACAAACGATGATTAAATTTTGAGGTGACAATCAAGAGTACAATGTCATATATTACAATAAGTGAATTCTCCTTCGAGTGCAAACACTGACAAATAGTTCTTGAGAAAACTCCAAGGGAAAAATAAAGCCCTAAAAAATGAAATCTGCAAAGCCAGAAAAACCAACAGACCACTTCATTCTGTCTTTTTCTTTTTCATATTCTTCAGTCGCTTGGTCTTCTTCCATCTGTCGAAGCCGGTTAAGAATCTTCTGGAGGTCATCCTGCATAGTGTTAATCAGCCATTCTCTACTCTGTGGAGACAGAGAGCAAAAAAAAGAAGCAATTAGATACAAAGAGAAACAATGGCCAGGTGGAGTGACAATAGATAGCTTAACAGATCAGGTGTTGCTACTTATAGGCCAGCTGTATACACTGTCACACAGTCAAATGGACTGATATACAAAGTGATACAAAGAAATATGGTTTGAGGAGGACCTCTGGTCATGAATGACCATAGGATTGCACCTAGAAAGTTCCCCTCCAAGGCACAAGTCTGGGCAAGGTTGTTTATGGAAGACCAGCAGTCGCCCATGCATACCATGCCTCCCCCTCTCCATGCCACTCATGTTATCCAAGGGAAAGGCAAAGGGGCCGATACAGCTTGGCACCAGAGACGTTGCAACTCTTTTCTACAGCTGAGTTAACAGGAATAAAGTGAAATAAAGTGTCTTGCTCAAGAACACAACACACAGCCTAGTCCTAGAATCGAACTCACTACCTCAGGATTGTGAGCCCAATGCTCTAACCACTCAACCATGCGCCTTCACAAGGTTTATTGAAAACATGGTTTGATACACCAATATATAATCATCATATCATCATCATCATCATCATCATCATCGTCATTTAATGTCCGCTTTCCATGCTGGCATGGGTTGGACGATTTGACTGAGGACTGGTGAAACCAGATGGCTACACCAGGCTCCAATCTGATTTGGCAGAGTTTCTACAGCTGGATGCCCTTCCTAACGCCAACCACTCCGAGAGTGTAGTG
>NC_068990.1:86048104-86053151 GCF_001194135.2 Octopus bimaculoides | reverse complement strand
AATCTGATTTGGCAGAGTTTCTACAGCTGGATGCCCTTCCTAACGCCAACCACTCCGAGAGTGTAGTGGGTGCTTTTACGTGCCACCGGCATGAAGGCCAGTCAGGCGGTACTGGCAACGGCCACGCTCAAAATGGTGTATTTTATGTGCCACCCACACAAGAGCCAGTCCAGCGGCACTATCATACCAGGCGATGTAATACATCAATACAGGACACCAAAAGCTAACAATAAGTGTAAGAAATGAAGAGACAGTGAGGAAGTGGACAACAAGCACACAACTCAAAACAATGGTTTTCAAACTGTTTCCTAAAAGACAAGTCAGTATCCATGATCATTAGAGACCCCCAACCCCTGACTGAGTGAAGCAATGTGGATGATGTTCAGTTTGAACTAGACCCCCAACCCCTGACTGAGTGAAGCAATGTGGATGATGTTCAGTTTGAACTTGAGTAAATAGAAGATTGTAGGATAGAGTTTTAAAGTCATAGTGAAGTGTTTGGAGTATGGACAATGAGGGGAAGAGAAGTGTGTGTGTGCAACAGGTGGGTTTGTAGCAGCTGCGGTACACAGCTTGTAACTTCAGAAGAGCAGAAGTTGTTTTAGCAACAGTAGATGTGATGATGAGAGGAAATAGCAAGCCTCAGTAGAAATCATCACAGATCTACAGATTGAATAAAAAACTGAATGGTATACAACCAGGACATCAACCAAGCCACCTAGTGAACAGGGCCCAGGTCACCACCACAGCATGGCCATGGGCCACAATCACAACAAGGATCAAGATCTATCAAAATCGTTATTACATTTGTTATCTTCATCTTTCCAATGTCCACTTTTCCATGGTTGCATAGGCCAGATGAAACTTGTTAAGTTAAATTTTCCACAGCTGGATGCACTTTCTGTCACCAACAGTCACCTGTTTCCAAGCAAGGGAATATTTTCCCTAGCCCTTTGAATAACAAACAACTCTGAGAGGATAACTTCCTCCCATCAGTTATTGAGGCCCTGAAAAAGGGTGGTGAATGCAACCCTTTTCACACTTACTAAGTCTGTAAGATAAAACAAAAGGACATTGCTCACAGACACCGACCAAAAATTAAAAAATAAATAAAATAAATTTAAAAACAAAAATCAAAAAGAAATCAAACCTGAACTCTGTATTGACTGTGACCAGCTTCTGAGCCATCATCATCATCATCATCCTCATCTCTATCACCAACTTCTTTGACACGGCGTTGGAATTCGTCTTCCAGCTGGAGCTTCCTCAGTCTGTCTTCATCCTGTGGTTGACGATACTTCATCTCGGTCAGCTTCTTTATCTCAAGCTCCCTAAGCTTGTTTATATCATGAGGGTCTATATTCTCGTCACCATCCCAAAAGGGGACACTTGAAGAAAGCTGAGGTTGTTCTTGTGTGGGAGGAAGAAGGGGTGGCCCACTCTTGTTCTTGACCATGTTAACAGGGCCTGTGTGGGATGGAAGGAAGCCTTGATGACCAAATTGCTTCTCGTTTGGATGGGGGTCCTGGTTGTAGTTGTTCTGCTGGATGGTGTACTGAGTGTGGGAGTTGGAGTTCATGTTGTTAGGGACCATGTGTTGGTATGTAGTGCCTTCTTTGAGATTATCATGGAAATCAACCCGACCGAATTCTTCAGAGTACCTGTTTGACCGATTCCACTGCACATTCTCTGGAGTGTAGTTGTTATACTTGATGTTATCAGGTGGCGGTGGAGGGAGAATATCCTGAAGATCTTCAGGTGCAGGGGGTGGAGGCAAATCAGGTGGAATCTCTGGGGGTGGTGGTAAGTAGGAACCTTCCTGATCAACATAAACCATTCTGTTTGCAGTTGCTGTTGACGTTGGCGGCATGTACAGATGTTCGTCAGGTCCAAGCCTTGCATTATAGAGGTTCTGATGCAACACGTAATTCTCTTGGACATTGACACGACCAATATCAGTGGTTGCTGGAATTGGTTCCACTGGTTTTAGAGCCACCTTCTTTGGAGGAACTGCTGGTTTCTTTACAATATGTTGGTCTCCTGCCTTTGGCAGCTGGTGGAAAGGAGGTGCTGGTTCTTGCATACGTTCTTTGGTTTTCTCAAAGAAATGCTGTTGGCGAGCTTGGTTGTTGACCGATGCTTTTGGAATGTCTTGTCTGATTTCTTGAGAAGGAGGTTCCGCTCGAATTTTTGCATAGTGTGATGGCTGGGGTTTCTGCTCAGGCGATTCTGTGTGATTACCAAACCGATTGAAATTCTGTTCAGCGCCATTAACACCCCCATAGTTTCGACTGTTGTCCAAGTCATATTTCATCTGCCATTCACGGACCTTATCCGTACTTATCTCGTCTGACCTCGGACGCAGCTGGTTTCCAGA
Organism: Octopus bimaculoides; assembly: GCF_001194135.2. Classification (NCBI taxonomy): domain Eukaryota; kingdom Metazoa; phylum Mollusca; class Cephalopoda; order Octopoda; family Octopodidae; genus Octopus; species Octopus bimaculoides. The sequence continues at coordinate 86,050,774 of NC_068990.1, read as the reverse complement.
ATAATCTTGACGGTCAGGACGACTGCCAGGATATGCAACTGAAACTGGTCGATCATCCTTCACTGCGTTATTCATTGATGAATGAACAGAAGTAGGAGGTTGATTAGCAAGTGGTGGTGTACCTTTTGGCTGATATGGTGGAATAGGACTTGGTGTATAAGCAGCCCCTCGATCAGGTAAGTTTTGGACATGTCTGACCATTTCTGTGGGGCCAGCTCGAGAATATCGCAGCGGGTCCTGTTTGTTGATGTTTCCCTGTCTGGCATTTTCTGGAATTCTTTGATATGGGTCGATGTTCCGATTGTCCATAGGTTTCCCTGATGGATCATGCTGCTTGCTAATATCTGGGCTTCTAGAAAGGGGTCCAGGATAGCGAGAATCTGTTGGAGGAATTTGATTGTTAGGAGAAGCATTTCGTTGTTCAAAACCCGGTCTGTTACCACCATTCATGAAGGGCTGCCCTAGGTGGTGTTGTTGCTGCCGGTGTGGAGAACCCTGATTGGCTCTCATGGGCCCATTTGCAGCTGGGTTCCGGAGGTTACTCGGAGAGTCTTGTTGATTGGACATGTTTGGGTCACGTAGGTGTGGCATACTCCCTGGGGGTGGCTTCATCACTTCACCTTGAGGTAAAGTGCGGCTCTGGTAGTTGGGATTGTTTTTCTGGTTGCGGGGATCAGAAGCAGATCCTTCACCTGTAACAACAACAACAATCAATCAATCAATCAACAAAATCACAATTTTTGAAGAATATCAGGAGATGAAATATCAAGCAACAAGTAGAGGACCCCTGAAGTACTAAAGAACTGGTAGGGGAGTCGGATGATATCAGTTATAAACTGTCAACCTTTAAAACTTGAATGTGTTTTGTTTAATTTACTAAATTGAAGTTTGTTAATGATTACTTTTTTTACACTTCTAAATACACATTCGAAAGAAATAACATTAAAAATTAGTAATATAGGTACATCATGTCACTGTTCACTCACTGATGTACCAATAACAAAGTACCTAGCACCCCCCACCACCACCACTGCACCCTTCTATCGCCACCACTACCCATGTGTCAGTGTCCACCCCTATTTTGCCGTTAAGACTGTTTATGTTTAAAAACTGAAAAATAATCTTTATTAAAGGACCACTTATATCACAAAAATTTAACATAAAAACGACACCCTCCCCATATATATATTATATACAGGGTGTCCACAAAAACTGGGTACATGGAGTAACTAATATCGTAATATAAACAATTAAATATAAGATAATAATTTCTTAAAGTACGTGTTAGTCCCCATGTACCCAGACTGTAAATAAAATCATAACACAAACAATTGAATATAAGAAATAATATCTTAAAGTATGTATTAATCCTCATGTACCCAGACTTTCTGGACACCCTGTATATATATATATATATATATATATATATATATATATATATATATGTGTGTGTATATATATATAACTTTCCCAATATCCAAGTTTGGTATCTGCTTAGTCACCAATAATTGTAAAAATGACATTCTTAAACTAGTGATTTCCAAATTCCCCACCACCAGTTCAACACTCCTACTCTCCACTTCAGATTCCCCTCACCATCTTGTAGCCATCGTAGTAGTAGTGATGGAAGATAGTAGCTTCCAATTTAGGTCTATGTAAATGGTGACATCAATGAGGAAGCTTCAGATAGCTTTTTCCAAATAAACCAAGATAGTAATTTCATTAGTCAGTTGACATTAATAATTTATAATCAATATTACTGTCTTTACCGTTTACAAGATATTGGGGGGTTCTGAAAAATCAAGACTGCTACAAAATTACTAAGACGTGTCTAGCAGTGCAGCTAAGACTATGCAAAGAGATCAAGCAAAGGGGATCAAAACATGGATCAAGAGGAACAGGGATGAAGCAAATGCGATCAAGACATGGAAGGATCAAGCAAATAAGATCAGGAAATTGGAATTAAAAACGCTACAATTTAATCATGCAGATAATATAAGAGAGTACATAGGAGAGCTCGAACTTCAAATTAAGGCTAAGACAAGGTGGATTTGTCCCACTCTACATTCTAAACAAGAGAGAAAGAATGGTGCTGCCTGTGCTATGTGCTGAACCGACTTACGAAAATTTGGAGCTGGTTGCCATAATATTGGCAGAGATGAACTGATATAGTTGGAATTTCTAGGAATATTGTGCAGACCCATTTTAGTTTGACTCGAAACAACTTTGCGGTTATTTCTGGCACCAAATGAAACATTAACAGGAGCAGAAGTAGAAGCAGAAAGACCTCGCCATTCGGCTGCAAGGACAAGGTCTTTGACATTTTTCCTGCACTGGAGTTCCTGCAGAGTGCACTCAGCATTGGACCAAGATCTATCATGCAAGTCGGAAAAAAGCCCCATTTTCCTTTCTTTTTTTTGTTTTTTTTTTTTGTTTTTCCATTTCAAAGATTCAAAATATAAAATTTAAAACAAACAAAAATAATTAAAGAAGAACAAAATTCAAATAACATTCCATAAATTGCAGCAAAGTGAAATAAAAACGGCAAGAAAAGTCAAACTGTTTGCTCAGGAAATTTGTGTCATAACCAAGCAAAACCATTTATGCAACAGACATGCATCATAAGCAAATCAAGATACATAATGATGTGAGTTTTTTAAAAAAAATATT
>NC_068990.1:86042705-86048078 GCF_001194135.2 Octopus bimaculoides | reverse complement strand
CCCCCCCCCCTCCCAATTTTACATAAATTTCTCTACATTAAGGTAGGTGAAATGGTTTGTTAAATTACAGGATTGATTTTTTTTACATCTAGAAAATCATTTGAGCGAGGTCGTTGCCAGTGCTGCTGGACTGGCTCTGTGCAGGTGGCACGTAAAAGCACCCAGTACACTCTTGGAGTGGTTGGCGTTAGGAAGGGCATCCAGCTGTAGAAACTCTGCCAGATCAGATTGGAGCCTGGTGCAGCCATCTGGTTCGCCAGTCCTCAGTCAAATCGTCCTACCCATCCTAGCATGGAAAGCGGACGTTAAACGATGATGATGTCAGCTCTTTCAACATCATTAACCTCTTAACTGTGAAGAAAAGGTAGAACTTATTTGCTTGTAATTCAAACAAACAATATCAATTTGTCAGCCAGACAGACTGAGACAAGCAAAATTATGTGCCTTGGTCACAAACACCACACAATGGTTTCAATAATAGTGATGTCGGAAAAAATCAAAAACAAAAGTTTGAATTCAGTATCAGGTGACCAGTAAACCCAACAGTTTACTCTCAGAAACAAATTAAATATGTCTAACTTAAAATAATCTCATAAATCCAGATTAAATGAAATGCAAAAATTCTTTTGTTGTTTTTGTTCGGCAAAAGATTTAATCTGAGATTTGTGTTGTAAAATAGTTACGTTATTGTAGAGTCACCTTTATTACAGTCACTTGTTTTATTGTGTCTACAAATGGGAACAGGCATAACTGTTGGGGTTGAAAAGTTCACTTTGTAATTAAGTAGTTCTGGATTTGATCCCTTGTATGACACTATGTCTTCTATCAAAGTGTCAGGTTGACCAAAGTTTAATGAGCGAAATTTGACATGTAACACACACAAGCACTATATATGTATAGACAGGCGCTGGTGTGGTTGTGTGGTTAAAAAAGCTTCCTTCCCAATCATGTCATGGCTTTAGTCTTACAGAACAGCCCTTTGCACAAGTATTTTCTACTATAGCTGACATATTTGAATATTTTAGTATTTTGGTTATAGTTTGAGTGGGGGGAGGGGGACCCTGCTTTCTGAAGAGAAGAGACAAAGTAAAATGAACAAGTTAGAGGTACTTACTGTTTGAGGAAGGAGAAGACTGTGGGGCAAGGGTATAATATTGTGGCCTCACATCATGTGCTTGAATTCTAGGGGGACCATCACGAAATTCCTTTTTATATCCTGGTGGAGGTGGTCCTTGGTGACGAATCATATCACGTGGAGGGCCTTGGTACTGTGGTGAACCTTGGTTCAGATTACGAGGAGAACCTGGCTGTGGTGGCCCTTGACGAGACATTTCTCGAGGAGAACCAGTTTGAGGAGAGCCTTGGCGTGGAGGGCCAGGTCGGACCATGTCATGAGGCATACCTTGGCGAGGCATTTCACGAGAGGAACCTTGGACTGGCATACCTGAGTGAGCCATTTCATGAGGAGATCCTTGATGCGGGGGCCCTTGATGAGGTGGCCCTTGATGAGGTGGTCCATGACGTGCCATTTCTGGAGGTGGGCCTTGTTGCAGAGGAGGCCCCTGTCGAGGCATATCACGGAAATCACGAGATGGACCTTGATGAAGGGGAGGCTGTCGAGCCATATCATTAGGCATCCCATTTACATTCAGATTCTCCTCACTTCTGTGGTGACCCTTATTCGGGTAAGCATTAGGTGGACCATTCCTCTTGGGACTGTTAGCTGTGAGAGAAATGAGAAATTTATTACATTATTCATATGTTAACATGGTTCTATGACAACTTGGCACTTTACATTAGAAACAGGTCACTTAAGCTTCAAAGATTGAAGTGCAGAGTCAAAGTATAAACTATGAACAACACACCACAAGAACAGCATACACAGCACACAGACCAAACACTCCATGCTTGAAACATCAATCAACAGTAAACCATACCAACACCACCACCACACAAAACCATGCCACTCCAAGTAAACTGGTTTGAAATGGAAACCCCTTTCCTCACCTCTTGGGATGACTGGTGACGGCTGACTGAGCAGAGTTGCTAGACCATGGTAAATTGCTCCTTGTTTTGATACTTTCAACCGAACCACATGGCCAGTTTTTGTCATCAAATTAGCAGCTCTACAAAACAAAGAGAGAAATATCATAGTAACATCATAGGCATTGTCTTAGTAAGGAGACATCATAAACAGTATCATAGCGATTAACTTTTGTCAAACCATCCAACCCATGCCAGCTAGGAAAACAGATGTAAAATGATGAAATACACAACTTTCTTTCTTATTTCTTTATTGCCCACAAGGGGCTACACACAGAGGGGACAAACAAGAACAGACAAATGGATTAAGATAATTACATTGACCCCAGTGCGTAACTGGTACTTATTTAATCGACCCTGAAAGGATGAAAGGCAAAGTCGACCTCAGCGAAATTTAAACTCAGAACGTAGCGGCAGACGAAATACCGCTAAGCATTTCGCCCGGCGTGCTAATGTTTCTGCCGGCTCGCCACCTTAAACTTTCTTTCTGCTGGCCTTTATTTCTAACACAATGTCCTAACCCTCTTAATTACTTGAAATAAAAGTTCTAAATCAAGGGAAATGCATGGACATAAGATGAAGAGCAGCTGAAGACAATCAAAAATATAAATCCATCAAATCTTAAAAGCCCCTTGTCAGCACAAGGCAAGATTAATAAGGTAGAAAAATGAAGACTTATTACTACTGCATCGAGTTATTTTTAATCAATAAAATTCCAGAGATAACACAAGAAACAACAAAAATATCAATCAACAGAGAAAAGATCTTACTTCTCTTGGCTTAAACCCACTAAACTTCGACCATCTACTTCCAGTAACTGGTCACCAGCCTGCAACCGACCATCCTGAAATGATAAACATAGTCAAGTTAATTTTCTCTAAATATTTAGTGATGCAGCATTTAAGACATTCTAGTTATGAAATTTAATACAGAGTGTTCCAGAATTATCTATTTCAATGAAATCGGGCAAATTTTAATGAAAAATGACAGAATTTTATGTTTATTAATTATGATACCACAACAAATAGTTTTAAAGAATTTTCATAAATGTTCACTTTGGACAATTCTCTAAGAATGCCACAATTTACTGGAACAAACATATCTTTGGAATGAAGTTTCATTCCAATTATTCTTAGATTAATTCTTAAGGTACCTGTTTAAATATCATATTCTCCTGGTATTCAGATATCTGGGGAATATATTGAATGACTTACCAAAGCAGCTGCTCCACCGGGCACAACTGACTTGATGTAGATTCCTCGTGACATCTGGCCATCACCCTGGAAATAGCAGAAGAAAGAAATTATATTCAGGATGAGGAACAAGAAATGTGTACCGGGACAGAGTTTGATTTCAATCTTCAACCAAACTTTTGCATTCCAGAAGATAATTAGCAAAATTAAATGGTCTCTTGTGATCGATAGCACAATTTTACAACAGCCCATCTTTCCTTCCAGAAGCAAGTGAGGGTTTGCTTTGGTGATTAGCAAGTATTTTTAAACAATCCAAATAAAACCTTGACTTAAATATTCAATGCCTGTTTTATTTTTTTTTAGCAAATTCTTTAAGACGTTTTAACAATGATCCCTTATGGTCAGTGGTTTGGAGAAGGTAAAAATAAAATAGAAACCTGAGACTATGCTTGATTATCCTCAATAGAACAGAAAATGGTATTTTACAATTCTAAAACCAACTTATACAGACCACATAAAATACTACACACAAAGGAAAAATGAAAATTAGCCAGTGTGTGTGTGTGTGTGTGTGTGTGTGTAAAATCAAAAGCAACAAAATTTCAACTTTGATAATTAAAATGCAAGTTATAGTCAGCAGTAATGACGGCTACAAAATCTGTTGCCAACTTTACTTACATAACTGATTTGTTATTTTAGGTGACATGAGAAAAGATGGAAGGAATGAAGGAACAATATGGTTCCCATTGTTGACAAAAATCAAAGGAAGAGAGAAAGTAAGAAAGAAGTCAAAGACTCACGTTGCATGCAACCCTATAACAAAGTCTCTTTGTTGATAAAGTTAAAATTACATACAAGAGTTTTAAAAAAATGTGTTCTAAAGCCAATATTAATCAGTAATTACCAAGACTATACAAATATTTATTATAAATACATTTAATTTTCAGCCACCCAAAATACAACAGGTCTTGTTGAGTCAAGAAGACAACCTCCAAGTAGATGCATGGCATGCTAAATATAGCAGCCAGATCTCCTTTACTATACACCAGCTAATGTAGTTGTTTATATATATATATATATATATATATATGGGACAGCTACATTAGCCAATGTCTCTCTCCCAATTTAAGAGGTATGTAGGAAGGGAGATCTGGCTGCTATATTTAGCAGGTCATGCATTTATTTAGAGGTTTATAATTATTATAACTACAACAATGCCTTTGATCTAAGTGCACATCATCAGAACTGCTCTGGAGCTCAGCAGCAACAGATCAGGTGTCCATTAATGACAGATCATAAAGAGGTTATTATTTTGTGGGTGGAACCCATGCTAGCATGGAAAGCGGACGTTAAACGATGATGATGATGATGATGATGGTCGTGGCGAAAATTTCATAATATTGCACACTTAATAATAATAATCCATTCTGCTATAGACACAAGTGGGGTCACCAAGAACTTGCAAAGTAAGACCCTTCAACTGAGTGGGGTATTGAAAGACGTAAAAGTATGATAGAGGGACAGAAACCTGTAGAGGAAATCGAGGATCTCAAAGTTTGGCTGAAGTCAACAAAAGTGTTTGGAAAACCAATTTGAGTAAAACTTTCAAGTAAGTTGTCTCCCATATTTAAAAAAAAAAATGCTCTATTCTTTGTTTTGAGTCACTTTTCAAGGTATTGGTTTAGTGTCTTTCGATTCTTTAATTTCCAGAACACTTAATAGATTAGAAGGGAGGTCTTGACCAAGCTGGTGTACCAGTGGGTTGGCTGTTGGAGGTTTACACTAGTCAATTTAGATTATAGAGGTTTTCTGGATCAGGCAAGAGTATCACGAACAACCGTAACCACTAAAAAAGCCAGAATGTGATTGTTTATTACGAGGAACTGATCTTTCAGTTGAAAGTACAGTAAATTGTTTCAGGTTGAGGATTCGATTACTGCAAGTGAAGCAGCAAAGTAGCAGCTCATGCATAGGTGCAATGTGGTGCAATGCTACAATAAAGCAATCACTAATTTGAAAGGAGCAGGACATCAAATGTCTATATAAATTCCTTTAGAGTTATAAGGTAGAGAATGAGTCTGAAAGACAGAGAGAGGAAAATAGAGTAGGTGTGTGAATGAAAGAGAAGAGAGAGAGA
>NC_068990.1:86027705-86037705 GCF_001194135.2 Octopus bimaculoides | reverse complement strand
GATATACATGTGTGCAGGAATATGTGTGTTTATGCATTTGTGTTACATACGTACATGAAACCATGCATGAGTGAATAAGTGATCCAGCATTGAGGTAAGGTGACCTTGAAGTGACCGTGATATTAAATCAAGACCAATATACATTTGTCATAACATGAACAGGCAGAGAGAGAGAGAGAGAGAGAGGGAGGGAAAGAGAGAGACAGAGAGACAACACAGTCGTAAATAGTCATCGGACACACAGTGTGTGAGACCAATGGCTTGGTCATTTCACGCTTACTTACCGTACGACCATGGCTGTCCACTATAGTAATCTACACAATGAGAAAACGTGGCTGTTGATAATGATAGGGTTCAGGTGGTTTGAGAAACTGGTGGGTTAACAAAAAGCAGGGGAGGTTAACAAAAAGCAGGGAATGTTAACAGTGAAGAGAGGTGATTAACAAGGCTAGGGTTAACAAGAAGAACTGGGTTAATAACAGCGAGTTAACATGGGGTATTTAACAACAGAAGGTTAGGTTAGCAGGGTATTTACAAACAGGGCATTTAACAAAGGAGAGTGAGGTTAATACCATGGTGATAACGATGGAGTGTTAGATCAATAAACAAGGATTTTACATATGTCCTCCTGTGTATGGATATAATAACTTCTAACATAGGTACAAGGTCAGGAATTTGTGGAAAGGAGACAGTTGGCTGCATCAACACCAGTACTTGACTGGTGTTGTATTTTAACATCTCTAAAAGTATGAAAAACAAAGTTAACCTCAGCAGGATTTGAACACAGAATGTACAGAAGCAGGACAAATATCAAAAGGTATTTTGTCCAACACTACTGAATCTACCAATTCACTGTGTTATGTGGAAACATATCAACAGAATGTGAATATGTGGTGGGGTTGGTCTGACATGCAAAAAAAAAAAAAAGATACATCAATGCATGTCCTCTAACCCTTTGACCAATATAAATTCATCAAAACAAATTTCCCAACAAGGGAACAGTATATAAATATGGTGGCTTAAGTGTTTTTTTTTAAATGGATGTGCAAAGAACTTTGGGGTCTGTGTTCATGAAAACATTGAAACCCTTGAAAAGGTTAAATACTTTCCACCAGAATTCAAGTCACATTTATCTACATTTTGCAGCTCTTCATTCAGTTTTGGGTTGATTAATCTAAAATTGGAGAATTAGATAGCTACAGGTGCAAACTGCTGCATTTGACTGAAAAAGTAATCTGAATGATAATGGAACACTGCTGAAGACTATTGCACTAGTAACTCGAAGGCATATGGAGACACTACTGAAGTCTGTGGGTCACAATAATTTGAAGGAATATAGGACACTGCTGAAGACTGTGTCCCAATAATCCAAAGGTTTATGAGACATTATTGAAGATTGTGTGCCACAATAATTTGAAGGAACATGGAACAGTAGAGAAGACTGTGTTCCAATAATTCAATGGTTTATAGGACACCACTGAAAAATAGAGTTTAGGGACAAACGAAGTAGGATGTATTGGATGTGCAATATTTAATCTACATGAAAGGTAGAATGCATAAAAGTTGAGATTAGTTAAATATTAAAGCTGAGACATACAGGAAAGGTAACTGAATATGAGCTGTTGGGTGATGTGAGCTGATCTGGTATGGATATGTGAGCGAAAAGGAAAATGGGTTCTGAGGGAAAAGGTATCATGCTGTCAGGGGAGGATTTTTCTAGTAGAGAAAGACAGTGGATGGGGTGGGGGGAGGAGAAACAAGACAAAATCTCGGGATGTTGTGCAACACAGAAAAGCTAACAAAAGGATGAGACAAGCGACATATACTGTATGATTGGTACATTCAGTATATGCTAGCACGGCAAATGGACATTTAAAACAAAGATGACGACAACGGGGGCGGCTAATAGCAAGGACACAAAAGATGATGATGGGGGGGGCTTAGTACTTAGACTAAACATTTGTCATAATTCAGTGAAGGAAAATGTAAAATAGAATATTTACCTTAGCAGCTACAATACTTAGTCCTATACTGCCTTTCACTTTCTCAAACACAACTTCAATTATTTCAGGTTCTGGTGGCAATTCATCTGGGTGTGGTACATGTGCTGGAAATCCGCCTTCCTTCTGATGAATCTGAAAGGCAAATGTTTGGTTAGAATTGGACGATCTCAACAAGAACAGAGTTTATCCCTTGGAAATACAGAATTGCAGTAGTTATAATGGAATTGCTGTTAGGTCATCAAAATATGGTGAATATGAGTAATGTAGTGGCATTAATATTGTGTAATTATAACTAGGACAAAAGTAGTGGTGTGTACGGTATAACTAGTAGAGTAGTAATGCAGGATCCCCCTACAGCAGTAGCAGTGCATTCATCATCATCGCTTAACGACCGTTTTTCATGCTGGCATGGGTTGGACGGTTTGACTGAGGTCTGGAGAGCCAGTGGCTGTACCAAGCTCCAATCTGATCTGGCAGAGTTTCTGCAGCTGGATGCCATTCCTAACGCCAACCACTCCAAGAGTGTAGTGGGTGCTTTTTATGTGCCACCAATGGCATCAATCATGTCCAGATAGTGCTTTTTATGAGCCACCGGTACAGGAGCCAGTCAGGAGGTACTGGCATCGGCCACGTTCGGATGGTGCTTATTACGTGCCACTGGTACAGGAACCAGTCAGGGGGTACTGACATTAATCACCTTTGGATAGTGTATTATAAACAATAACATTATTAACAAGCTTGTAAAAATGTCTAAACAAGAAAAAAAAAAAAAAAAATTTTTTTTAAATTTAGTTATTTTGAAATAATATATAACATTTAAAGCAATCATATTGAAAAAACAAAAATTAAAAGCCATATTTTCAGACACACAAGCTGAATTTTTCAGACAAAATTATTTTTGCTATTTTTTTTCTCTATCAGAACAAAAGTTACAAAGTGAAATCTTTTACACACATACATAAACTCAAACATACTCATATACACATCTGGGTACAGGTACACATGCATGTATTTGTTTTCAAAACATTTAGAATAGAGATACAGGTACATGTGTGTGGTTTGGCTATGATTTAAGACGAGGGTTAACAAACGACGTGTGTGTGTGTGTGTTTATGCATATGCATGTGTACGTGTATGAAAGTTGTCATTTCTACTTTTCACATGAAGTTGCCGGTGCAGAGTAACAGAATAAAAAAATCCTTTCTTGTAGAAGAGCTAAAGGTTGGCAATAAGAGTCACCAGTGGTAAAAATATTGCCTGAAGTAAGTAAGTATTTATCTAGCCTCTGCTAGCAAAGAAAAACGGATGTAAACCATACGAAAATAATATATGTATGTTGTGTGTAATTCAGTCCAAAAGTGATATAGCTATGTCCATAGTCGAGCTAATGTGTGTGTGGTGTCAGAGTAAAAAACTTCAAATAAAATCTTGGTATCCATGATGAAAAAAAAAAAAAGAGATAACAAAAAAACACAAACGAACACTATAAAGTGTTCCAACAGGTTATCCGAAGTTTGGTGTAGAAATATTGCCAAAGTCTGTAAGAACTTACATAACGGAAGAGAGGGACAAAGATGGAGGTCTTGAGCAGTGTTAATTAGCTCCAATTGGAAATTAGAAAGTTGAGGTGTGAGGGAGTGGGGTAGTGGCATGAGAGGGAGGAGGAGGGGTGGGAGTAGTTAAGAGGTATAATGGAAGTGGGAACAGTGGTAGTGGTGATGGTGAGGGGTGCATGGGTGGAAGAAGTATTGGGAAGAAGGGCCAGAGATACAGGGGTGGTGAGGCGACGTGGATGGGACTAGAGTGATGGGGGGATGGGGGCAAAGAGACATTGTGGGGTTGCAAGAACGGTGGTGGTGATAATGGTGGAGAGAGACGTGGAGGTGGTAGAGAACCAGAGAGGGGGTAACAAAGTGATGGGGGGGAGGTGTGGTGAGGTAAAGTGGTAGAGGTGAGAGATGGTGGGATAGCAAAGAGATGGGGTAGGATTAGAGTGATGTGAGGGGGTGGTGGAGTGATGTGTGTGTCGGGGGGAGGGGAGTAGCAGTGGTGAAATGTGAGAGTTGTGAAGGGCAACAGATGCTAAGAAAAACAACCTCATCAAATAAAAACAGATTTATATAATCAGCTTCCCCTGGACAGTAGGAGACATGAATGACCACCACCACCACCACCACCACTACTTCATTATTGACCAACCACAACAGCAGTAGCAGTGGTGGCGAGACAAGACTTGACAAGGTAACCACTTTGTTGTGCAGAAATAACAACATTCTGTTGACACAACAGAGAAGACAAGCTCAAGTGTCCACTAACTGTAGTGGGTAGGTGGGGGACAGTTGTAGGGGAGGAGAGGGACAGATTAATTCATCAACACTTCTACCCACCTACTACAGAGGGAATCTACACTGTTGCTTGATCTACTAGAAACAGTAGTGAAATCTCCTTTGAATCACGTTATACTAGTCTTAGAAAATACTTTGGGATAACAAAATTCTATTTTTACAAAAAGAAGGAATGGTCGTGGTTGGAATGTCTGCTTGATCAGAACTCACCTAGGGCTAAACGACAACCACATGATTGGCACACAATCATTATTAGATACCACCACCACCATCTCACCATCACCACTACCACCATTCCAACAAAAGGTCAGATCAAAAGCAACCAAAGTTTGTTTGTCCAGTTTACAGATTGATGTTTAAAGAAGGGGTGAGGCATGGGAAGGTGGAGGAGGAAGACAACCAGAGATAATGAGGATGGCTTAGTGTACAGAGAAATGATGTCACAGTATATCATTGGGAACAGGAGTGAGGTGGGTGTGTGTGTATATATATATATATACATATACACACACACACACATATACAGTAATCCCTCGACTATCGTGGGTGTTATGTCCCAAAATGCCCCCGCAATAGGTGAAAATCCGCCAAGTAGAAACAGTACTGTACTGTATATTTTTATAATTTGTATATATTTGTTTTATTATAAATGCAAAAAAACACCATGGAAGAATTGACGTAAGCTTAAATAATAAACCACGATAGGTGGACCATGATATAGTGAGGGATTACGGTATGTGTGTGTTTGTGTGTTTATGCATATATATATATATATATATATATATATATACACACGTGAAGGTGCATAGCTCAATGGTTAGGGTGTTGAGCTCACAATCATGAGGTAGTGAGTTCAATTCCCAGATCACGCTGTGTGTTGTGTTCTTGAACAAGACACTTTATTTCACGTTGCTCCAGTACACTCAGCTGTAGAAATGAGTTGCAATGTCACACGTGCCAAGCTGTATCGGCCTCTTTGCCTTTCACCACCACAACCACAGCCTGTTCTATCAATCATCCTACCCCCACTTCTCCACACACAACACCTCCTTCATCGACTATTTCTGTTCCAAAACTCAACAGTTAACTTTGGTCAGTCCTTCACAAGCTATGGACAACCTATCTTCGTCTAAATCAAATCCATAAAACCATACTAGGAGCACTTAACAAGCAATAATGTTTTAAAGATCCATGGTTCCAAGTAAAAACAACAAATTATTATTATTATTTATTATGTGCCCTTTTAAAGCCTAGCCAGGCTCATGGGACCGGTTTCCTGATTTCTATGGCGTACGTGTTCCCCACCTGCTGGACGGGACGCTAGTCCATCGCAGCGTTACTCAAGAAACAGGAAGAAAGAGTGAGAGAAAGTTGGGGTGAAAGAGCCTCGTGGAGCTTTAGGTGTTTTCGCTCAATAAACACAAACAATACCCGGTCTGGGAATTGAAACCGTGATCCTCCAACCGCGAATCCGCTGCCTTAACCACCGGGCCATTGCACCCAATACCCTCTGTAAAGTGGTCGGCATTAGGAAGGACAGTCAGCCATAGAAACCATGCCAAAAACAGACACTGAGCCTGGGTAGCTCTGCAGCTGGCCAGCCCCTACCAAACCATCCAACCCATGCCAGCATGAAGAATGGGCATTAAATGATGATGAACAAAGAAGAAGGGAGAATTCTTACCTCATTAAGTCTTGGTCCTTGCTGGTCTAACCCAACCATATATACAGTCCACAGACCTTTAGAACTGGGTTGAGGTGTAAAACGACAAACCCCATTCCTGATAAACGTTTCAAGGAAATCGGGTAAGCCATTTGGTACACCTCGGATGATATCGCAGGAATAACCATCCTCTGGTAGTAGAAACGGTAACTGCAGCTCTCGGTCTTCTTCCACTTTAATTTCATTGCCGTCAGAATGGGCCAAGTCATCGGCCATGTTCCTGGCGACGGTCACAACACGGTCAATCAGTGATTGAGGGATGCGAGGCTCATTATCCTCTGGGATGTAGTTCTGTAAGAGGGCTTGTATTTGGAGTGAGTTCAGCTTGAAGCAGGTAGAACTGATGTTTGCTATGTCATCATTATTGTTCTTTGGTGCCTGCAGTAAGTGCGCAGCCTATAAATGATACACAAAAGAAAAGCATTTAAGTTAGGTTGGGCAAATTACAATTCAAGCATTTTTTGATTTTTTTTTTTTGATTAGGGAGCAAGGGTTTATTTGATTAATTCTTCACTGATACTTTATTTGATCAATTCCAGAGGAATGAAAAGCAAGGTTGACCTTAGCAGGATTTGAACTCCGAACATAAAGACCCAGAACAAACACCGCAAAGCATTTTCTCTTTTCTGCCAGTCCATTGCATTTTACACCTGCTTGATAATGACAAAATTATTTTACTAATCCTTCTAAATTCCCAGTTACCTTTTAAATTAATTGAAACATGCAGGCAATGTATTTCATTAAAAATATGGTCATGAAAGGATTAACGATTACATTAAATATATAATTAAATAATTTGTTACTATTGAAAGCTAGATTCAACCACAACACATGACTATATTTAAATGAAACAATGTAAGTAAATATATAAGAGGACACAGGGAAGCATTTTTCCGCTTTCTGATAGAATTAGAACGCACACACACAAAAATTGTGTGGTGATAGTTGAATCAAGAGCTATAGAAATCAACTTGTTAGGTAAGAATTCCCAGAACATACCTGGATGATACGACACAGGTGACAATCAGCAGCCAATTCCAGTCCTTGCTTCTCAGCCCATGCTTCCACTTTACCGAGTCGACGCTTCAGTATAATGCCCCATCGGCGAGTGCAGAGATTGAACTGTGGCTTCTGAATTATCAGGTTGAACAACCACATGTTGATAAAGTGGAAGAGCTGAGAAAACAGTTGGATTGTGAGTGCTGCATTCACACGGCACCGTCGCAGAAGGTTCATGGCAGCCGTCAAAGTGCGGAGGACATCACCGAGTGTCGGCTGCATTTTCTGCCGATAACCAGTTTCTGAAATCACATGGCATTAGGAAAAAAAATTATATTTCTTAGGAATTTTAGCAACGAATAGAAACAATTAAATCAAGGATTCAAAGTATGTTTTTCCTCAAATCAAATAACTACAAATAAAGGGACAAAAAAAAAAAAGAAGAAAAAGGTAAGATTTCCTTCAATTATTTCTGAGCACCACAGAGTAAGACATGAACTTAGTTCAACAGTGGATTAGATTCATTGTCCATTTAACACCTACATTCATCATGTGTGTGGCTGCTAAGGAGAAAGAGCAGACAATAGTCTAATAAATGTTTCCCTTCCTCATTAATTTCCTTGGAATTAATTTTGAAATCAGAGACATAAACAACAAGATCACAAGTTCAATCCCAAGTCCATAAATGTCAGTTTTCTGGTAACTAGACCAGGGACCACACATGATTGAATACTTAACATTATAGGAACATCTATATGTCAACAAATTCCCAAGTTCAATCCTAGCTCTCCACTAGTTTTCACTTTCTAGGCTAGCAACCATGAGGTTACTTATCCTAAGTCTTCTGATTTTAAGATTTGAATAAAAGATACTTGATCTTCATTTTGGAGGCTGTGAGAGATTTATTTTTTTTAGTGAGAATTTGGAGTTGCTACATTAAAAAGGTCTTAGAAGTAAGGTAAATGCTTCCCAAGAAGCATCAGTAATAGATTCTGGGATGCAAGAGGATCCAATTTTATTCTGAAGAATGTCATTAACTTTGTTCAAAATCACAGTCTCAATCGTTAACCTCTAAAAATATCTAAACAACCTTTCACCGTGAAAAATAAAATGAAACTGAGAACCACTACATAGTGGATGGCTTGCTAAAAATAGCAGCTAAATTTGCATCAGGGACACATTTTATAACAGCCCACTAAAAATAAAATGCTGGCTGCAACATCAGATTATAAGTTTGCTTAATCAGTACTGAGTAGGGGTGGGAGAGGATAAATAATACTTATGCTAACCTTTCACTCATAACCTTACCCCTAAACTCACCCTTTCATCCCTTAAAAATATACTAGGCTTCCCAACAAAAAATATACAAAGTCTTCTTTTATGATTGATTGCAAACATACACTCCTTCGATACCTTATACATGTTCATGCTTTCAGCCTCACCTCTCACATTTTCAAACCTCTACTGAGTACCTACCTGGGACACTAAAATCATCATCCTCCACAGAATCATCATCATTTATGAAAGCTGGCATCGTGTGACTGAGGTCAAAATGTAAACATTGCACAAGATGATGGAATGCGATTTGGACAGATTGTGCCAGAATGTCTTGTGCTTCGCGACTGAAGAGTCGAACATCTTGGTCTTGTTTGAGGAAATTCAGGATTTCTGATGCATTTGCCATCCAAAATGCAAGTGATGCTGGGTCCTTATTCTTATCCTAAAAAAAGAAAAGGAAACATTTAATCTAGTTTTACAGGAAATCTCACTAACTTCGAACACCACTGCTAATTAATGAGTTACAAAGCTAAAATTGTAATAAGTATAATTATAATTTCAAATTTTTGCCATAAGGGCAGCTTGGGGGAGGGGATTAAGTCGATTACGTCGACCCCAGTGCGTAACTGGTACTTATTTAATCGACCCTGAAAGGATGAAAGACAAAGTCAATCTTAGCGGAATTTAAACTCAGAACGTAGCAGCAGATGAAATACTGGTAAGCATTTTGCCCAGCATGCTAACAATTCTGCTAGCTCGTCGCCTTGTAATAAGTATAATAATGTGTTTCAAACTGACAATAGTCATGAATTAAAATATTGTTATTGATAGAATTGGTAAAAGGTCTTGTGGTGGTTACACCTCTCTATATTCTAAATTGCAACAAGGTTTATTTTGATTTGTGATATGAAATATATACAAATATCATTCGACTACACGTACCTCTTACCACTTTATATAAACTGATAGCAGCGTGCGAAAGTGAAAAAAAGTTCGTGTAATTTATACTATGTTTGTACCCCTGAGCAAGGTACATAACTCTAGGTGCCTCACTGACATAAACGAAGTAATGTCCCTTCCTATATTTCCTATCATCAGTTTTACATCCACTTTCCTATGTTTGCATGAGTGAGACGATTTTCTCCACAGAGAATTTGTGTTTATACCTGGATGCCCTTCCTATTACTAACGTTTTAATGGTAAACTGTTATTTCATCAGTTAAAGAGATCAAAATTTTGGCTGCTCATAAATTACAACACAATGACTGGAGCAGAAAGATTTGAAATTATGACAATATAGTTAGTATGCTAACCTCACAAATATTATAATTGGTTAGAAAAAAAATATCATATGTGAGAATCTCTTAATCTAAACTCATTCACTGGATCACAATTACTGAAGTAATTAAACTGATGAGAGACGAATCTTCTCTGGGACAGGATGTTAGTGTCTCACAAAAAAAAATTATCTTAAGAATTTTAATACAATCTCCAGGAAGTTGAAAGGAAGGTGAACTGTAATGGAATTTGAACAGAAAACCAAAAAGAGTCATCGGGTAAACAATGTAGAGCATTTTGTGTGGCCCTCAACTAATTCTGTCATCTATTATCTTTTGGTATCCATGACAACAATGATATGAGCATACAGAAAG
>NC_068990.1:86024441-86027655 GCF_001194135.2 Octopus bimaculoides | reverse complement strand
GGACAAAATGAAATGCTGTAAAGAGGACTTCATGAGAAAATAGTAAGAAGAGGCCTGTACAGAACAGATAACTGCATCAGTCTAAATACCATTTTTATTTGCATAAGTTGCAACTAATTTAAATCTTGGTACATAATTTCTTTTCATAATTAAAATCATGTATAAAATAGTGTATATGATGAATGATAGTTAATTTACCCTGATAGTTTGTTGCATCATAGAAGCCATCTTGTTCATGAAATTAGTCAACCGTGAAGCCCGTTCAGCTGGTTCTATCTCTGGTCGATAGATATTGGATAGTCGATAACGTATGGCTAAATACAAGGTGTAAGTTGGTGCTAACTTAAACTGAACAGCATTGCATTTCACATTTGGAACAAGTTCCGATAGAAATTGGGTTTGTGCTGAAAAACAAAATTACCAACAAAATTAAAAGGGGAAAGAAAAAGAAAGATTTATTGAAGTAGAAAAACTATTACTCCGAATTTCTGTAGAGATAATCACTTCTTAAGTCATTTAAGTTTTACTTCGTACATGAGTGTCTTCCCCCAACAACTCACAGATATCTGCTATCCAGCATATATCCTGCTAAAATATTCACTGAATCTATCGCCAATATAAATCAACATTTTATCTCCTTCATACATTGCGTATTTCTTGAAATTTCCCTTCATCCATGATACTGACATCTCAAATCTGTCACTGATGCAACTTTATATTCAGGAGGCAAGATATCTCACATGATGAAGTTCACCATGTTCTAAGCATAACTGTGACAAGTAATTTGATGGCTGGCACTATTGAGCTTGTTTTGGCAAGGGGGGGGGGGGAAATAAACCAATCCCGTAATAGACTAGCATCTTATCCAGGAGAAGATTCTTGTTTTATAGATATTGGTTGGCTTTAGGAAGGTCATCCAGCCATAGAAAGCATACCAAATCAGACTGGAGCCTGGTGCATCTCTCTAGCTTACCAGCACCAGTCAAACTGTCCAACCCATGCCAGCATGGAACAGATGATAAATGATGATGATGATGATATCAAAATTGATAATTTTAAGACAAATAACTACGCTACTTTTTTTTTTACCCATTTAAAATGGTTCAACCAGAGAAAAAAATAGTGCCCACAACCCTGCTTTCTCAGAACATCCACACACAATGTACAGATGCATGTATAAGATGCTCACACCATATTGATGCAAACAATAAATAAACAGTACACATAACCCAAAAATATTCTCTTCACCTTCTGAGATAAAGATTTAACAAAACTTTAAGAAAATATATTTACCATCTTCACGGAACTCTAATGCAGCAGGAAGTACTTCATCGCCAATTTTTCCTGAAGGTGTTGGCTGTCGTGCGGGGCTATGAGGAATGGAGTTGGGAGCACTTTAAGAAAAGAAACAAAACAGGGTAAAACAACAAGTGGAATTTATGCTGTGCCAACAAAAAGACTAGATTCTATTAGATGCCTTCAAATGGCATGTTTCAAGACAAGTCTATGGAATCTGCTGCATTTTATAATAGAAACTCTCAAATACCATCATTGGTAGACACTAAGTATGTTTTCATCCAATATTCATTAAGAGACTTGGAATTGACAGAGGGAAGTATTCACACAATAGATTAAGGGATGGGTGATTATACATAGTTTGGATGGTATAGCATTTCATACAACATGTAAGCACATAGCCCAGTGGTTAGAGTGGTGGGCTCACAATCATGAGGTAGTGAGTTTGATTCCTGGACCAGGCTGTGTTGTGTTCTTGAGCAAGACTCTTTATTTCATGTTGCTCCAGTTCACGCAACTATACCATCATTTCATCTATTTCCATCATTAAATATTTATTTCTTACATCAGCACAAGACAGATTTATAGGCAAAAAATTGAATCCCATTGGAACAAAAAGAAAGCGAAGAAAAATCCCAGGACATAGAGCAAACCCAAATATACTGCGATCAATTTAATCTGGCACTGCACTGACCTGGTCAAGTCTATCACAAAACCTACATAATCACAAACGCACAATTTTATCAACGAATCATTGGATTTCTTACTTTCTGAGCATTTCTTCCCTTGCTCTCTCATGGCGGGGAATGTTTTCCTCTATTGGTTTAGCGTAGGTACCAGTATCCATTTCAGGGTCGTATTGTCTGATTTGAGAATCCCTTTGGTTGTTTTGCAGTCTGTGATCGGGAGACCGAGGAACTTTGGAGTGTCTCTGCCAAGAAGAACATTTTAAAAAGTTACAGAACAGGAGGCAGTGGTAATGAGAATGGCAAGATTGGGTGGGGGAACTATCAGCACACCTCAAAATAAGGTAAATAATACTGAAACATTCTATGGAAAATAAAAGCTTTTTTGTTGTGTATACTGATTATGCAAGTGAGAGAGGTTAACCTTAACTAACTGATATGAATACATATTAACCCTTTCATTACTGTATTTATTTTGACATGCTCTGTGCTTCTTTCAATTACTTTAAATATAACAAAGAATTTAGTAAAATAACTCTGTTATCATTCAGCTAGTGTTAGGAACATAAATTGTGACTAAGGTTTGGTGGAAGATTTTAATTTAAAGCTTATGAAAACAAGGCATTTCTACTCAGAGCCAATTTCAGGCGGGTTGGTAACGAAAGGGTTAATATGAAGCGACCAAAAAAGAATTTTTGAAAAGTTCCTGAAGAAGGTTGTAAATATAGACAAAGGAAAAAAATTTGAAATCATATTCTGGCAAGAAGGTGGATTAGGTGAATCCAAAGACCCAGTCTGAAGTGATGCCAAGTGCTGAGGAAGGGATAAATTGAGCATAACTTGCCTCTTTCCACCCATCAGTCTCAGAAGTGGTGAAACTCCTGTCCCTATCTTGATTATGTAGTAAAATAACCATTAGGGGTTTATATAAAATAAATTATGAGAAAACCAGTATAATACAAGACCTGAAATTTTGGGAGAGGGGAATAGTCAATATCTCCATTGTTAATGGTTGAATGATATTGTGTAAAGTTAGAGGAGAGAGAGAGACAGACAGATAAAGAGAGGGAGGAGCAAGAAGAGAGTGAGAGAGGAAGAAAAGAGAGAAGGGAAGAGGAGGAAAAGAGAGAAGGGAAGAGGAGGAAAAGAGAGAAGGGAAGAGGAGGAAAAGAGAGAAGGGAAGAGGAGGAAAAGAGAGAAGGGAAGAGGAGGAAAAGAGAGAAGGGAAGAGG
>NC_068990.1:86020657-86024377 GCF_001194135.2 Octopus bimaculoides | reverse complement strand
GGAAGAGGAGGAAAAGAGAGAAGGGAAGAGGAGGAAAAGAGAGAAGGGAAGAGGAGGAAAAGAGAGAAGGGAAGAGGAGGAAAAGAGAGAAGGGAAGAGGAGGAAAAGAGAGAAGGGAAGAGGAAGAAAAGAGAGAAGGGAAGAGGAGGAAAAGAGAGAAGGGAGATAAAAAGAAAAGATTTGTAGATATTATTACCTCATCAGATCTGGAGTCACAAAATCTGAATGCATGATGATCCCCAAACTGTACCAACATACCATGTTGTAGGAGGGTAGTCTCGTAGATCCGCCGATTATTGATGTAAGTCTCAGCATCTTTCCGAGTTGGTGTCACCGTCACGCTTCCATTCATGTGTGCAATCACACAGTGACATGGATGAATATTTGGACCAAATAACTACACAGAAAAACAGAAATCATTGATATTGTTTACTCCAAAATAGATAAGGTCACAAGTACAAGTGAAAGATATAACAGAAACCAGCACATTACTGGCACTCAATTCAAAGACAATGAAATGAAAGGTAAAATCAACCTTAGGATTTGAACTCAGATACTTGACCTAATAAAGCTCAATTGTATATCTAGAGACTGATTTACCACTGAAGTTGTCACTTCATCACTGACCTATGGGATGTTAAGTACACAGCTTCAAAAAAATCCCAAATAATTCCAGGCTACCTAAACTCATTGGTAGGATTTGAACCAGCACTGTCAAATATCACTAGTACAAAGTACCCACTACCATCTTATCCCAGGGCTTGCCTTACTTCTAGAGTAATCAGGACCAGTGAAACAGGACTTCTAGACTTTTCTGTCAGCAGGTCATTTCTCCACCATCTCATTAATAGGGTTTACACTCAGCTTTACCATTGTGCTAGAATTTTAAGACATGGAAAAGAATGGTAAGGTGCTCAGTAGTTTAATTGGTAAAGTGGTAAGCAGTAATAGATACATTTGAATCCTGTCAGTTGTTTTCTCTGCCTTATATGCCTGTGTTTATGTCTTTAATATTATTTTAATTAAAGTCTTAATATTAACTCTAAACTGCTAATTCTTAAATTACAACCCTTAGTTTTATATAAGTTCCAATCAAAAACAATGTAGATGTAAATATCAATTTTTTTTTTTTTTTGTTTGTTAATTTCTGAAAATGAATTTAATAGTCTAAAACAATTATAATCATATTAATTCATCTGATATATATTTAGTGATTACAAGTTTTAAATCAAAACAATAATGAGACGAACCTGAAGGTATTGTCCACTCTCAGACGTTGGTTTCTCACTGCCGACTTCAGTAACATTCAGCTGCAAATGGTGACGCCTACCATCCATTTCATCCATTCCTGTAGATTGTCACAGAGAAAAACAAAGATATATTATTTCAGCATCACTATAATATCATTATTTTTACTATTTTATACCCTTTATTCCTTTGGGTAAAAGAAACTACAGGACGATCAGTTAATTATGACTTTGTTCAACATATTCCCTTCTCAGATTCACACACTTACTGCAGTGGTCCTCTAACCAGGCCTTTCATGATACCCTTAAAGTCAGGAACTTTTCAGCACCTCCCATAACTGATCTCCATCCTAACAGAACAGAGAAGTGAGGGTAGAGGGTATCTTCATGCTAAATTGTATGGTTCATTGAAATTGTGTTTAAAATTATTAAATCATTTTTTTACATTTTCATTCTATTTTAAATTTGTCCTATTTTTATATATACAACATAATACATTTTATAAACAATTTCAGAGAAATTTGTGCAACTACTTGCAACAAAATAAAGCTGTTATTCTATACTTAAAGAATATTCAAATATGAACATTTAGTTGCATTAAAAGGCTTTAGTTTAAATTTAGAAACACCGCAAAGACTGTGCTCCAACATGGCCACAGTCAAACTAAAACAAACTAAACTACTAAAAAGAATGTTACTTGAATACGATTTTCATATGCAATGATTTCATAATGCAGTAATTAAAAAACAAAAAATTTATTCTCTAAAATAATTAAATGGTGTCTTGGAGAGTATTAATGTTCATATTGTGGAGAAAGACCCATTTCTCTGTAACACAAGACTAATAATGACTTTTTTTTTTTACGCCCATACAAGGTCACACATTATAGAGGAGAGAATACGAATATCAAATTCAGTTCTAGTAATTCTCTTAATGTTAACTTTGGAAGGTTGAAAAGGCGAAGTAAATATCTACAAGATTTCAACTCGGAATGTAAAGGAACATGTGGGTGTGTGGTAAGAAGCTTGCTTACCAACCACATGGTTCCAGGTTCAGTCCCACTGTGTGGCACCTTGGGCAAGTGTCTTCTACTATAGCCTTGAGCTGACCAAAGCCTTGTGAGTGGATTTGACAAACAAGTAAACAAAGATTTGGTGGGATATGGACTGTGAATATATAAGGGATATAAGGAAATAATCGCATATTTCTTGGTGTAGAAGGAAATTTGCAGAAATGGATAAGAGTCCAGTGGACTGATCCAAACATGTTTGCTTTCTTGTCATTTTTGGATAGATAAAAAGGTAAAGTTGATTCCATTTAATGTTCAACTATTTCTGTCAACACAAAAATGTCTAGACTTAAGTGAAATATAATCTAACTATATAAAACCATTTAGCAGTTATACAGCAGTTGATCTAAATAATCTCAGACATACTGCATGGCACACAACTGACTGTGTGTGTGTGTGTGTGTGTGTATGTGTGTGTGTGATCAATATGAAATCAGACACGCTAGAATTGGTTTCTATAAAATGGTTCCAATTGAAGAAAGCCGATAGTGGAACTTTAAAAAAAAAAAAAGTCAAAATACAAAAATAAAAATGATAAAAATGTAAGAGGATGGTTTGAAGTTTACTACTTTAAAAATCTGGTGCAGATAACGAGAAAAATAACATTATAGTTCTGAGACCATAATGCCAGACTGTTCGTGTCTGGAACATACTCAAGCATTGATTTTTTTTTTGTTTTTTTTTTTATTTTTTACTTTTCATATTATTCTTAGAATTGTTTCATTTAAGTTACATTCAGAATTAGACCTAGTTTAGTCGGATCAACTACTCTATTGTTAGATTCTGCTCTTACATTATTACTTCATTCTTTAAGAGTATCTTTTCTTTTTCACTAACAACCCTACCTCAAATAATTCCAGAATGAAACCCCACCCACTACCACCATCACCATCACCACATAGAAAAAAAAAATTTGAAGCATCAATTAGTAATTATACAGGTTTACTGATGCTGATGTCAATGGATACTGTCCCACACACCCACTTTATCTTTGGTATTTTGGCATCATTTCAACTATTATTCTTCAAATGGCCTACAGACAAATCATCTTGCTTTGTAATGTTGACATATAGGGCTCTGTTATAAACATTTATGCCATCAGTCAGCCCAACAAAAATAAACAAAATAAATTCAAAAAAAAAAAAAAAAAGGATAGGGTAATAAATTTTGTATCAAAGTAAGCCCAATAAACCAGTGAAATTTCATTCACATCCAGCAGATATAGTTTTATCATGAAAGGTTGAGAGGCGGAGAGGGAGAGAGCAAAGGTTTCTGCCAGACTTGACATTTCATCTCAAATTGGAAGCGGGGAGAGGGGGAAAAAAAAAAGGACAATAAAGTAAATAAAATAAAGAGAAAGTAAAAGGTTAATACCAGGATGAATTTCAACAAGGTATGGCAACT
>NC_068990.1:86013690-86020288 GCF_001194135.2 Octopus bimaculoides | reverse complement strand
ATGCACGCGCACCCATGGCAGTGGGCAACTCTGTATACGATTCTGATGATTGCGGTTACATTACAAATCAGGCTGAAGAGGAATAGACAAATGGTAAGAATTTGTTAAATTCGAAACCGGTTCCTGTTTAAGAATGCTTTTTTAGGTGATTTTAAATATCTTGCCCGCTCATGTTTTGGTATGCTGCTATATTTCATGTTGAGAACAATTTAGGTCTTAATAGACACAAGATGTGATCTATTTCTAGCGCATTAATTGTCCACGTTAGTGGTCGACGTTATTTTTATATATATATATATATATATATACACACACACACACATATATAATGAAAGATGGTCATAAACACAGCAATAGAAATTAAACTTTGTAAGCAAGGTGACTTACCAAACAAACACATCAAGTGTCTTTTACCAGGTGTTTCAAATGTAAAACTTTAACCCTTTAGCATTCAAACCAGCCATATCCAGCCCCTAAATTTTCTACCGATTTTATGTTCAAACTGGTCAGAGTTGGCTTCTCACACCTACCCAACAATGTCTTTGTTAAAATATACAATCACATCTTTGAAATCACAAAGCTATGAGAAAATGCATGGCTAATTCTAAACCCTTTCGCATTCAGATGCCTTATCTATGGTACACATATCTCAATGTTTTCTAATATTGATTCAACACTTTATAGATTTTATTGTTGATTAACTCCAAGATGGCACCGATTTAGAAAACCTTGGTAATTGTTCAGTTTGGTCAGATTTAAAAAAGTGAATAAAAATCAAGGGGGAGATAAGTCAACTTTTTACACAACACAAACACTGGTGAAATATGAATTCTCTCAAAAAAGTGAAAGGTAACAAACTGATTTGCTCCTTTTACAATGCTTGCAGTGCCATAATTTTCCATCACTAACATCACCACATGTAGTAAGGCCACATGGTGAATTACAATTGTCACAGGTGTACATATTCATAATTAGTCGATGCTGTGCCAAGCACTGAAGAATGAGTTGAATAAAGAACTGAGTACAGAAGAAATCAGATCTAGTGTGTTAAAAGAAGAGACTACACTGCTATGGACATGTGATGCACGTGGAGGATAATAACAGTTGAGTAAAGTAGTGCCAAGTAATCCAAACTGGAGGATTCTGTGGAAGAGAAAGCTATAGAAAGAGGTGGTAAGGGTTGATCTCAAGGAGTTGAATCCAACAAAAAAACTGGAAACGATTACAACTTAATGCAAGCAGGTAAAAAAAAAAAAAGAAAAGAAAAAAAAAAAACGTGTAAAAATTAAGAATAATCTAATTTAATTAATCTAATTCACCACAACGGGTTACACATGTTCAATGATTGACAATTCATAAGTTCTATTCAGCAAAGCTGACTTTGTATTTCATTAAAGAAATATTGATTTCACACCATCTGTATTTATGACATTTTTAGACGAGATCTGAAAACGCATAATTTCTGAATAAATTTCTAATCTCGATTCTAAAATTTGTTCACTCTAATGTATCTATTCATTACAGAACTGCATGATTTTCCTTGTAAAATTTCAAACCTGAATCTAATATTCCTATCCAATAGATTAACTCTTGTCTGCTTGAATTTGTTTGTGTACAAGTGAGTAAGTGTGCATATGGCTGAGTTGAATATTTAAATAACCTTTGTTTCATACAATAAATGTCATGCTTAAATAACAGCACACCATGTTTGTTTATACAAGTATAGAAACCATTTTACTTGATATATATATATATATGGGAGAATATACAAATAATAACAACAGACGAGGACAGGTGGTGTAAATAACAAAAATATATATTAGTATGACGCTCGGGAATACGGAAAGTCTTTGACGTTTCGAGCTACGCTCTTCAACAGAAAGAATACAGAGACAAGGAGAAAAACACGGAGAAAAAAATTGAGAAAAAAAAAAAAAAAAAAAAAAAAAAAAAAAAAAAAAAAAAAAAAAAAAAAAAAAAAAAAAAAAAAAAAAATATATATATATATATATATATACACACACACACACATATATATACATATCTACATACATTTATACACACAGTATGGTTACATAGTGAGAGACATAGTAAATGAAATCTAATTGTCAGATATCCTTATCTATTCTGAGCCAACCTTAGCTCTATGTCTGTCAGTAATGTACAGTTCATCCCACCTTAAGGTCATCCCTGATCTATGTGTCAAGCCCAATGATTCTCATCATAATGTTCAGACAATCTACCTAGTACGATAATGTACACAATGTATTTTTGCTCGGTATTTCTTGCAGGGAATGCAACCATGTAGAGGTTCCTTTGAAGAATCCTAGCTCTATGTAATACCAAAGTAGAATTGTGTAACTGTTTACCATTCCAAGTCTGTTGTACTTCATTCAATTCTCAGTGAGAACATTTTCTGGCTTAAAATCAATGTTTTTATGAAGGAGAGATTTACTTATCTTTTTAACCCTTTAGCATTTAAACCAGCCATATCCGGCTAAAATATTCCATCTGTTTTATGTTCAACCTGACCAGATCCACCTACCCTGCAATGTTATTCTGCATCAAACAATCATATCATTGAAATCTCTAGGATATGAGATAATACATGATTAATTCAAAACAATGTGAATCAATGAGCATTACGTTTGGCAGAATAATCTGAACATTAAAAGGTCAATGCTATGAAAACTAATAAATCCTGACCCAAAGGATTCTTGAGATATAAATTCAGCAAACTGAAGCTTCAGACAGGCTGAAAATGACATAACTTGTAACTTCTTTTAAAATGAATGTGATTTTCATTATCAGCATGCATAATTACATCAGTGAATTTGATAAAATAATGAAGGTAAGATGAAAGTTAAAAAGATTTCATAATTCTAATTCTGCTTTCCTTTTAAATGATATTTTAATAAACACAACTTTCAAAGAGTTTGTGTTCAGAGGAGAACTTAAAACGTTTGTTTGTGACAGGACAGGATTGAGACAAATTATTCTCAGCCCGAGTCGGGTTTATGGCAGGTCAATGTACTCAGATTAAATTTACCTCAACCCAAAATAGGATTTAAAAATATAACTGACAGAGAGAGCTAGTAATAGAGGGGTGAGGGAGAAAGAAAGAGACAGAAATAGACAACAGAGATAGCAATAAATGAATAGGGAGAGAAAGGCATTCAACACTTGTAAACAGATATTGTTGGTAATAACACCAATATTTTTGTAGCTATTTGACCCCAGGCTGGTCTTGATCTAAAGGAGTCCAGCCACAACCAACGTGTTTTTTTCATGCAGAATTTATCTGGGATATATTAACATGTCCATTTACTTAATAAATGTAGGATGTGATCTGAGGAAATTCTGGTTACTATTTCTAGCAGGGTTTTCTCAAATTGTCACCCATCTAAGTACTAACTGGGCTCCATCTTGCTTGGCTTCAGAGTTTATTCTACAAGAGAGAACTAGAACCCAGGGTTTTCAGCAGGCTATGGTCAATAGCTGCTGGCCTTAGTAGTGACACGGGGGGGGGGGATCACCGTTACTGGGGATGTTGTTGCAGAGCTGGTGGTGGTTGTCGGGTTCACTCAAAGGGCTGGTGGTATTAAAGGGGATATTGTCAGTAGCAGTAGTAGTAGTCGTAGTAGGTGGTGGTATTGTTGCTGAAGCTGTTGGTGTTGATAGTGAGAATGCCGCTGCAGCAATAGCAGCCATTGTTACTTTTGTTGTCAGTGTTGAGGAAGTCTTCTTGCTGCAGTTGGTGGTGGTGGTGGTGGGCTGGAAAACTAAAGGTTACTGAAACAATGCTGCTGCTACTACTACTACTATATTCACTTACATTTCTAAGTCTTTAGTTGACACACCTAAATTATTCAAAACATTTACTAACCCCCACCTCACTCCCACCACACCACAACCAAACAAGACACCACCATCATTGACACAAGTTATGATTGTTCTCTTGAAGGAGATAAAACAGATCACGAAGAAAAGAATGTATTAATCCTTACAGAGACAAGCTGACTGTTCAGAGTGGTTCAGACTTTAAAGCTACGGTAGACATGAAAGAGAGAAAGGGGGTCGATACAGCAGAAGTGTTGTTATCTATCTGTCCTATTATTATTATTATCATTATTCTCCTTGCAAAGCAATAATAAACATTATATTGGTGACCTCTTTCTCCAAAACCTGGGCCTTGTGACCTTGGAGTTTTTACCCCAGCTTTTATAAAACTAGTAATTAAAGTGTAAACAACAAATTCTCATGTTGGTTACTGGACCTACCAGAAATAGCAATCACATCTCCCTCAAACTATACCCCACTACCTCAACAAGAGAAAAAACAACATAACTCTATACTGTGCTTGTAAAAAAACAGGATGGTCAGAGTCGCAGTTACATCACAGCATATCCTGCAACGTCAGAGAATTCCTGACCTATTCTACAAGGTCAGTAATTACAAGACCTGTTCTATTATTAGGTCAGAGGCTACTCACCTCTGTCTTAAAGCTGTCAATTTCTGTTCATTAATATTATTCGCAAATTACAAGTCAACCCTAGTACAAGGGTTGTCTATCACAGGGCCAATGAGATCAAACCCCGAAATCATGTGATCACACAGCTAACTACTTAACTCCGTAGTCTTGACTGTACAATAAGTAATTAAAAGCAAATTTTTTAAAGATTCTTTGGGGTATCTCACTGCTAACTGAAAAGAGAGCCAATAAAAAGATAAACCCATAGAATTTGCTCCACAGAAAATAAAATTAAAAAGTTAAAAAATTGCCTGGAACTCAGTTACACAACTGGGAAAACGTTAGAACATGTGAGCGAAGACTATCTCTGCTGTCGTAGGAATGTTACTTCATTTCATGTTGCTCTGCGATCATTTCGATATCTGACATGTGGCACCCAGTTGCACCTGTAACAGGTAATGTCGATATGATGGACGGAGCTTATGTGTACAAACATTTGATCACTATAAACAAATCATCTGTGTGGTTGTTCGGTACGAAATTGTCGAACCCTCCTGTTGTCTAGCGACAGGAGAGTCCATTATTATATATATACATTACACACACACACACACACACACACATATATAGCAACTTTAAATAGAGCTCAAAACTGATCCATTGAAAATACATTATAATAATAATAATAATAATAATAATAATAATAAAAATGACCTATGAACATTTCGATGCAATATCCAGAACGATTCATACATATAAAATATGGGATACTACATATATATATATATATATATATATATATATATAATGGCTCAAATTTTCAATGATTTTTGGCCAATAACTGATGAGTGTTGAGCATGTGAAGCCGTGTATGTGTGTGTGTGTTTTGTTAACCTCCTGTGCAATTTTTATTTTATATATTTATTACACACACACATTTAAACACACATAAACCCTTTGTTGATCAATTCAACACAAATGGGTCCAGGTTTGTAAGAGGTGAGGTTGGGAGGTGGAGGTAAGCAAGAACAGAATTCCAGAGGGGTGCAATTCTGAAAAGGGAAGCAAGATTTACTAGAGATGTTAGTTCAGTATTAGAAAAAACAGCAAGCATTCGCATACAGACACATGACAGAGAATTCTAGAAAAACAAAAAACAATTGTGTGGTGTTTAAAACTGTACCATACGACCTCTAAACAAACTGCTACGCATGCAGTTAGAGCAGTTTAAATGTGAGCAAAAGGAACCGGGGATTAATTTCAACTAAGAGCTTACAAAAAAAAAAAAAAAAAAATCTTCCCCCACCCTGAGATAAAGTTTTTGATAAGTTACTTTGGTCAGCACTTAGGTAATCAGGTCCTGGTCTCTAGGCAGCTGACAAAAAGATGTAGACCCACCCTGAAGCTATCCATATATTACATCAGAGTACATGCATGCATGCATACTTTGCCATTCAGCAACAAGAGGTTTTTTACTATTCTCTTGACATTTACTAATACAACTACTACTACTACTAATAATAATAAAAATAATATATACACCTGTATTAACTAAACAAATAGAGAAATAAATGGCCACATTGAGCGAAAGCTATTTCCTAAGAACAGATCTGAAGAATGAAGATATTCCAGAGGGAAGCTGGGTAGGTGGGCAGGTAGGTGGGTGAGTTGACTGCACCAGCTGTGTTGGGTGTTACGCAGCCAACAATTGTTCTGTTGTTGTGCTAAGTAAACAATACAAAGAGCAAAGAACAGATTTCTGGGGAAATCGTTAAGTTTCATTGTCTCCCCCTCCTCATCACTGCTGCTGCAACCACCACAAACAAATGGAATACCTTATGTTTGTGATAGACAGATAGGGGGAGGCAGAGAGAGAGAGAGAGAGTGTGTGTGTATGAGGGAGAGGGAAGAGTGAGGAGGAATGAAACTGCAACGAAGTCTCTGAAGAAAAGTGTTCCTTGGCGAAAAAAAAAAAACCAAATGAAAATTTCTAAAGAACTGGTGATTTATTATATCCCCACCTACAACCCCAATTTTCCTTTTTTTTTTTCTTATCTTTCTTACAAACCTATGAAAAAAGTGGTCTAATTATATACAGGTTTATCTAAAATAAGTCACATTAGTTCA
>NC_068990.1:86010592-86012687 GCF_001194135.2 Octopus bimaculoides | reverse complement strand
ATATATATATATATATATATATATATATATACGACAGGCTTTTTTCAGTTTCTATCTACCATATATATATATATATATATACACACACACATATATATACATACACAAACACGAATACACATTCTTGTCAATGAAGACAGAATGGTCAGATATGACAGTCAAATGTTTACATCCAAGATAAATTTACTCAACCAAATCAGACAAGAGTCACCAAACAACAACAACAACAATTAGAACTATGGAGACATTATTTCCCATAAAACGGGTTTCTTTTGTGTTAAACTATTCCAAAGAGTGACTCACTACACAGCTAACACTTTGCACAAGATTCCTTAGAGAAATAACAACCAATGGTTTCATGCAATCAGTTACAACAACAACAACAAATATATAATGAAAAAAATTTAAAAACAGCAAAAATAACAAATAATTAAAATAAATTGATTAGTTTAGTTTAGATTGCAGGCAACTGAAAGAGAATCGGTAAGGAAGAGCAACCAAAAAACACAATGAGATGCATCACCAAACAGACGAAAGGAAGTTGGTGTCCTACCTTCAATTTGTTCTGATACCTTTGCTGGGAAGATCAGAATGAAACACTCATAATAATAATAATAATAATAATAATAATAATAATAATAAAGATGATGATGAAGATGGAAATAATAATGATAATGTTGGTAATGATGATGGTGGTGGCTTCAAATTTTGGTATAGGGCCAGCAATTTTGGCGGGGGGGGGGGGGAATCAAACCCAGTACTCAACAGGTACTTAATTTGATGACCATGAAAGGATGAAATGCAAAGTCAACCTTGGTGGAGTTTGAACTCTGAATGTAAAGAGCTGGAAGAAATGCTGCAAAGCACTTTATCCAATCTACTAACAATTCTATCAGCTCTGCCTTAGTAGTAGTAACAACAGTAACAAAAACATTGTTTCATATATAGGCACAAGGCCTAAAATTTTGGTGGTGGGTGTTAGCTGATGAAATCAATCCTAGTACTATTTTATGAAGCCTCATAAGAATGAAAGATAAAGTAGGCCTCAGCAGGATTTGAACTCAAAATATAAAGAATTGAAAGCAACATCACAACGCTTTTCATCTGACACTAATGATTCAGCCAATTCCTACCCAGATGATTACTTCTAATATAGGTACAGGGGTAGGGGATAGAGGGGGGCAGTCGATTATATGACCCCAGAATGACTAGCATTTTATCAAGCCTGGAAGGATGAAAGGCAAAGTTGACCTCAGCAAGATTTAAACTCAGATCACAAAGAGATAAAACAAGACTTTCCACCCCAAATTTCTAACAATTCTGTCAATTTTCCGGCCTTAGTATCCTCATTATCATTTTGATATCCACTTTTCCATGCTTGCATGGGTCGGACAGAGTTTATTGAGAGCGATTTTCTACAGCTGGGTTGCCCTTCCTGTTGCCAACCTTTCCTGGTTTCCAAGCAAGATGGTATTTTCCTCAAGGCCAGACATGTTTCTGCAGAAAAAAACGTTCATTTACAATCATTTGATGTTTCAAAGAGACATACTCTCACAATATCTAAAGGGCTTCTTTCAATTTCTGTCAACCAATCCACTTAGGTTTTGATAAGCCAGGGGCTATAACAGAAGACACTCGCGTACCATGCCACCGCACCAAGAACCATGTGGTTGGAAAGTGAACGTCTTAACCACACAGCTATACCTGTTGTGGTGATGATGTATCAGTTCTAATGGGCAATGATATGAAGAAACCAGTCAAAAAATAAAGCATTGGAAATAGGCAACTGCAGAAAGTTGTGATTGAAAACAAACAATTCCCGTAATAATAATAGATGCCTTGGGGAATAATTAAAAACACGCAGACAAACACGTAAGTATACCACTGGGATTTGCACATACATATACACAACATATGGCATATAATACTACAGGGTACCACACACACATTACGACATATATACAACAAAGAAAATAGTACAATTACATACTACACACATATGACTTACATTAATAATATCACATTTTTTATATATAAAATATAGCGGCGTACGTATACTTTGCTCTCTCTCTCTCTCTCTCTCTCTCTCCCTCTC
>NC_068990.1:86005390-86010582 GCF_001194135.2 Octopus bimaculoides | reverse complement strand
CTGATTTTAAGGGTATCATGAAAGGCCTTCTGAGGTCTTTTACAGAGCTTAGAAAAACTGAAAGACTGCTGCAATAAGTGTGTGAATCCGAGAGGGGAATATGTTGAATAAAATATTAAGAATGGTTTTGAATTTCAGTACAAAACCAACAATTTTGAAGGGAGATGTTTTTGTCACTACTGTTAACTCCAGTACTTGACTGGTACTTTATTACAATGCTTATCGGCTCTCTTAGAAAAATAACTAGATGGAACATATACCAACCTGCTGGGAAAGATACAGAACATCAGTTAGAGATCACACCCAACACTTAGTAACATCCACAGAAATCTGAAACACACACACACATATATATATATATATATATATATATAACGGGCTTCTTTCAGTTTCCGTCTTCCAAATCCACTCACAAGGCTTTGGTCAGCCCGAGGCTATAGTAGAAGACACTTGCCCAAGATGTCACGCAGTGGGACTGAACTCGGAACCATGTGGTTCGTATGCAAGCTACTTACCACACAGCCACTCCAACTGACCAGACATGAGAATTACTCTATGAAATGTAGATAGACAAACAGACAGACAGACATGAACACATGAAGTGAATTACCTTATCTGAAAATCAAGAATTGAAGGAAACAGATTGAAGGAAAAAAAAAAAAAAATTCTAACAGATAACGTGAGAGAATGCTTTTAATGAAGACTAATTAGAAAATAATTATAAATGGAGACGTGAATACACAAGAAAATAAAATTTTGTTCAAAAATTAAAATGAATCATCATATACAAAGTAAAGGAGTAAAGAGGGTGGGCAAAGACTGTTTCCCGTCCCACCTATCAGGATGTAAGTTCACTTCATTTTGTGTGTGTTTTTTTCATATTTTGACTAAATAACCAGTTTCAGAAGAGAAAAACCAAAATTTGGTATGGAATATAAGAACATAAACGATGGAGTTTAGAAAATTTAAAAGACGGTGCACCAGCATGGCCACAGCCTCTGGATGAAACCCATAAAAGATAAAAGCCAAGAGACCTTGCTGTGTAATTCAAGGACCTATAAGTTATATTTGCAAGCTAAATCTCTCTTAATTTAACCTATTTTATACAGATAAATATGTTAGGGGCCTCTAAAAATATAGGATGGTCATGGCTGGAATGCCTTCGTTCATAAATCTGCTTAATTAAGTCTGCCTTGGGCTAAACAACAGCAACAACAGCCAATATCATTACTATTAACAATTGGTCACTTGACCTGCTAGAAATAGAAGCTCAATCTGCTTTAAATTACATTCTGCCATCATGAAAAGAGGGATAGACTGGGTAATGTAGTCTTGGATACACAATTCCCGAGAGGATGAGGAGATGGTGGTCATGTTGGAATGTCTTTGATCATAAATCTGCTTAGCCAGGGTCAATCATTTAACTATTGCCAACAACATCAACGAAATTAATTTGTATGTAGTCGCTCAACCTGCTGGAAATAAGCCAAACATGCCTCAAACCACAACCACCCTAATGTTTTGAAAAAGAAAGGACACATATCATATAATGTAGCCCTTGGTATGCTATGCCAAGGACTATTCATGACTGAAATACCCTTGATCATAGGTCTACTTGATCGGGGCTAACCTGGGGTTAAACAGGAAAGCAAGAGCGTCCTATCACCATTGACACTAAACACTTCATCAAAACCATCACCGCAACAATATGAACCAAGATGCCAAATATTACTGTAAGGTAGACATCAAATTGCATTTTGATAAAAATCCGAAGGGGAGACGAAGTGTAATAAGAGAGAGAGAGAGAGAGAGAGAGAAAGAGAAAGAGAAAGAGAGAGAGAATAAGGAAATACTTGTTTATAAAGAAAAAGTTCAGTAAGGAAGAAATGGAAGGATAAAGATAAAAGATGATATGAGCTGACATTATTAACTGAATCAAGAATGTTTTTATAGAATTTGGCAAAGTGGATTGAAATGTTGCTTAGATTTCGTAATAAGAGTCCTACGTCTGTTCTATGTAACTTATATGGCTCTTATACTAAGTGGAAACACACAAAGCTACACGCGTGCCCATCTGCACAGATACATTATTTCTCATCCATCTACATACATTGCACACGTACAATCTATACACACATCTATTTTTACTCCTACTACACACCTGCCTCTCTCACACCTTTTTTTTTATTTATATCATTTCTTCAACATCAATCAAACAGAAATATCATCTGTAAATCAGTCACGGAGATGATGTACTGAATGATGTTTGCAAAAAAAATTTCAGTTGAAATTTCTCTTGGGAAGAGAAAAAAATAATTCACACACAAATTGTAAAATTAATTTACATGCTTCAAGGAGCATTTGATCTTGGTTTGGAGGCAAAGTATCAGCAAGACACATTTCAACCTTATTAGACCTTATCAGTGTTATGTAGTCAACTGAAGCCAGCTTCAGTTGTTATTACTAAGGGTCTTGGTCAGCTATCGCGAATAATTAACAAGACTAAAATGAGCAAAGAGGAAACAACTCAAGTAGGACAATGACATGCATTGAGATTAATGAACGGGTAGCTGACATTAACTGAATCTTTAAAGAGTTTGGTAAATTGGACTGAAATGGGGGTTGGGGGAGACAGTAAGAGGGAGGTCATGGAACAAGATGAAAATGTACTCATGATCTATAGAGAAACCTTCACTCTGTATAACCTGGCACATTCTACTGATTGTCTGTCTGCCATCCTTATTGCTAATTTAATATTTATATCATGTCTTTCTGTTCTGTGCAACATATAGGTTGATTCTTTGGTTTCAATAACAATTTTCCTACTAGAAGAACCCCTTACTCGTCCATTTTCCATTTCTGGAAAAAGGGACGCACTGAATGGCCCTCCACAATCATTCTCATGGGACAATGTAGCCAATTCCAATACTAAAACTGAGTCCTAAAAACTAGGATTTCTCTATACAGACAGATCATAACTCAGTTCTGAACACATGAAAGAACCTCTATGTCAGGAGTCGGCAAACTGGGGTGAATTACCCCAAGTGGGGTAAAAATGAAATTCTTGAGGGTAATGAGGATTCATTAGATATAAGTAAAATTGAAAAAAAAAAAAAAAAAACATGTTCCTTGTTACTACAGAAATTTTCCTTCTGGCAACACTACATCTGTC
The DNA here is from genome assembly GCF_001194135.2 of Octopus bimaculoides. NCBI lineage: Eukaryota > Metazoa > Mollusca > Cephalopoda > Octopoda > Octopodidae > Octopus > Octopus bimaculoides. Next base: position 86,007,410 of record NC_068990.1, on the reverse strand, counting down.
CAATGTAATGGATGTGTAAATAGATTCATATAAATAGATTCCATAAACTTCTTGAATTCAAAGAATCTATGATTTTCTTCCTTTCAAATCAAGAGCGTAACGTCGGCATAGACAGAAATATTTTGGGGGTAATTGGTTAAAAAAGTTCCCTGACCCCTGATCTATGTGATCAGTCAACCTGTTAGATACAGTAGCAAAATTCACATCAAATCACACAAGACCACCGTAAAAAAAAAATCTTGAAAAAAAAAAAACAAAAAAAACACGGAATAACATCTACCTGGATACAAAATGCAAGAAATAAGAAAAAATTTTTTTTAATTATAAGACAGCCATGACAATAAAACATTTCATTGTGAATCTGCTTGGTCATAGCTGACTTAGACTAAACAATAGATTCAGCCGTGATTAGTTGTTTAGTTGCTCAAGAGTGACCTATATTGCAAAAGAGCAACTACTACACCACAAACAGCCCTAAACTAGAAAAGAAGAGAAAAAAAAACAATTGAGGCCATCTAGATAAACACCTTTAGTCTCAGTCCTTCCTTCTTTCTCTCTCTCTCTCTCTCTCTCTCATACATAACATGCATCATTAGTCCTCAAGCATGATGTATCCTTTCTATTTTTTATACTGCTACAACACTGTCTCTAAATCCTGAAGTTGTGTGTGTGTGTGTGTGTGTGTGTGTGTGTGTGTATGTATATACATATAAATATATATATGTGCATATATACATACGTATATGTACAAACATATATACATATATATATATATATATATATATATATATATATATATATATATATATATATATATATATATATGCATATGTGGGCACAGGAATATGTATATATATGCAGCTTAACTAATTCAACTCCCTTATCTCATCGCTGCATTTTAATGTAGTATCATCTATGCCAAGAATGGGGACCCTCCCTCTCCCCCATAATCAAATTCGAACCCCCACCCCTCCAACAAACTCTTCAAAGCCACAGATAAAAACAAGATAAAAATGATTTATGCCTTAAATGTTTTAATACCCGTACAGTAACTCAAAACTAATTACATATCTATGAATTTATATAATTAAATAAAGAGTCGCTTCCCTCAGCACAGATGTGCTCCCAGGCGTTCTTATGCACTTGCAATTTCCTCTTGCTGCTAAAAGGGTTCCATAACCCTGCACCAAGGAAGGAAGTACAGGACTAAACCCTTCTCAAATCACATTGCATCATCTTTCCAAATAGGGGCTGCATTGGCTCTCATACTTCAATCATAGATGTAACAGAAATGAAATGATCCGGGATTAAATAACTAAATGGCCATCATTTCACTGCAGTTGGCCCTCTTACTAACCCTACCTGGAAGGACTATATCTACACTATAGACTATGAACTAAAGTTCAAGTTTAACTGACTTTGGATCTCCACTGACAAACTGGGGAAGTTCGTGGGGGGGGGTGATCCTGTGAAGGTGAACAGTACTTTCTTTTCCTCCTCTTCCAGTTAACTATAAATATTAAAATAAATCAGGGAGGGAGAAGGAAGCTTTCAATGACTGGTGATTATCTTATCTGTAGTGGAAGGGGTATATGACCATTAAGTAGATGACAAACACTCACATTTATACAGTCAGAGAGACACACACACACACACACACACACAAATACAAATATATACACACAAATATGTCCATACATGAATACAAATACATACATACACATGTACATACATGAAAGGTTGAATGAGAGAGGTAGAGGGAAGTGGGGAGAGAGAGAGAGCGAGATAACCAAATATGGTAAGGCAGTGTTTAGCTACCGCTCTACTACTCTAACAATTCAACCATCACATCACAAGCTCCATAATAAATATTAATGTTTCCATGACAGAGATGACAAATGTGGAGAACCAAGCATCATTTATTGTTCAACCCAAATCTATTCCGATATCATTTTAATGTTGGCTGCCATCAGCACCACAATATATGTGTATATATATATATATATATATATATATATAT
>NC_068990.1:86003204-86005292 GCF_001194135.2 Octopus bimaculoides | reverse complement strand
ATTTGACAGATAACCTACAAAGACAGACAGACAAGCACATTCCAGAAAATATTACTAAGGATCTAAATATTATTATAGAACTCTTGTACAACATTTTGCTAACCATTTTTATATTTAGCCTTCAACATCTTTATGTTTTTTAACACTGTACCTTCATCATCCTCATTTAATGTCCATTTTCCATGCTGGCATGGGTTAGACAGCTTGACAGGAGCTGGCAGGCCAGAGGTCTGCACCAGGCTCCACTGTCTGTTTTGGCATGGTTTCTGCTTGGATGCCCTTCCTAATGGATTAGGTGCTTTTCATGAGACACCAGCACTGGTGGAGTCAGTTTTGGCATGGTCTTTTGCAGCTGGATGCCCTTCCAAATACCAATCACTTTACAGCAAGGACTGGATGCTTTTTACATGCTTTTTATAGCCCCGACAAAGTCACCATCTTAACTTGCAAGATAAAGATCCTTTAAGAATGGGAATGGGGGGGGAGGTACTGGAGAAGGTGGCTTATCAACTATGAAAGGATGACAGGAAAAGTCAACCTCGGCAGCATTTGAACCAGGTACAGAAAGAGCTAAAAGAAATGCACCTAAGCATTTTGTTTGGCACAGTCACAATTCTGCCAGCTCACAACCATAATAATAATAATAATAATAATAATGATGATGGTTTCAAACTTTTGCCACAAAGGCAGCTTGGGGGAACGGGATTAAGTCGATTACATCGACCCCAGTGGTACTTATTTTATCGACCCCAAAAGGATGAAAGGTAAAGCCAACCTTGGTATAATTTGAACTCAAAACTATAAAGACAGATGAAATGTGAAGCATTTTGCTTAGTGTGCTAACAATTCTGCCAGCTCTTCATTCTAATAATGATGATTGTGATCAAGAAGAAGAAAGATTTTTTTGAAGAACATTACCATTTTTGGAGACGTGTTGGAGTAAAATAGACAATGGGTAATCATCATCCTGGACAAAACTTTCTTCACCAAATGATCCACCATGGTATTCTCGATCTCCCTTTGGAACAGTCACCTGAAATAATTTGGTAATAATCAATCAATCAACCATTATCGCCAAAATGAAAAGAAACAAACAAATATATAAGGAAAGGACCCTAAGAGGCCTTCAGTCTTAATTAGTGAGAAACTCAACAGTATTTATGGATACCTGTGTAGGAATGTATGTGCATGTGTATTTGCATGGGTGTACATTTGAGAAGGTGCATGCATATCTGCATTGATGTGTGCATTCATAGCTATGAAAGTGCATACATATCTATGTGGTCATGTACATAACTGCATGGGCACATTCATATCTGCAAAGGTGTATGGCTATTGCTGTGGTTGTGTGGGTGTGTGCACATGCATATTTGTGTTTGTGAGGTGCACAACTGCGGGGGGAGGGGGGAGGTGTATACCTGTGTAGACGCGTGCATGTGTGTATGTTTATGGCTTGAAGTAAAGATCCTTTTTGGTCATGAATGGCTGAGGGATTGCACCTAGAAAGTTCCCCTCCATGGTACAAATCGAGACAAAGTTGTTTGCGGAAGACCAGCGATCGCCAATGCATACCAGTCTCCCTTCTGCATGTCACTGATGTTATCCAAAGGAAAGGCAAAGGTCAATACAGCTTGGCACCAGTGATGACATTGCAACTCATTTCTACAGCTGTGTTAAATAGAGCAACGTGAAATAAAGCGTCTTGCTCAAGAACACAACACACAGCCCGATCCAGGAATCAAACTCACTACCTCCTGATTGTGAGCCCACTGCTCTAACCACTGAGCCAGGCTTAAGTATATGTCTATTGTTATCACACTAAATTACACTGGATACTTTTTGTGTTATGTGTCTGTGTATGATAAAGTAAGAGAGAGAGAGAGAGAGAAAAAAAGAGAGAGAAGTATGAAAGAGATATAATCAACAATGGTTGGTTGGTGTTAAGTGTTGAGAGATATACAACAATGATAATAATGTGGTGTACAGATGACTAAAACTGAATTATCAATAATATCAAATGTGAGAAATATATATAATATATACACACACAGAATGACTGACTCAGTGGCACAGTCATAGTGTATAGGG
>NC_068990.1:85996452-86000946 GCF_001194135.2 Octopus bimaculoides | reverse complement strand
GTATTTGAAATGGTGTACAGATATTGTATATTGAGAGAAAGGAGGCAGTCAGAATTTTGGATAATTCTATATTACTGCTTTCATTTGTTAACCGAATTCCTCAAGACAAAAATTAAAACCAAAATTCTGCCTGCCTGCCACCTTTCTTTCTTTCTCTCTCTCTATATATATATCTATATATATTTGTTTCAGCCTTGACTGTAGCCATGCTGGAGCACTACCTTTAGTCGAATAAATCGACCTTAGAACTTATTCTTTGTAAGCCTAGTACTTATTCTATCAGTCTCTTTTGCTGAACTGCTAAGTTACATGGACGTAAACACACCAACATTGGTTGTCAAGCGATGATGGTTGGGACAAATACAGACACAAACATATACATACATATAATATATACAAATAATATATACAAATAATATGCAAGACTTACTTGGACTAAGCAATATTTGTAAGCCTCCTCTTTAGGATATCCATACTTTTCTAAGGTTTCTTCAACCACAAAACTGGCCGTATCTGTTGCAGAGACCAAGAGGGTCTTGTAAGGAATATTAGGGCTCAGAGCTTCCCCATAAACCTTTAACATGCCACCTGGAATTAAAAAATTTAATTATAAGATTCAGCAATAAAAGGCTAAGTAATAAAATAATAAGCAATAAACTCAACTGCTCTCACAAGCAATACTAAAAATGAACCAAAATTAATTTTAAAAAATGGAAAAATAATCCAGAATCCTTGTCTGGTAGTGGATCGATCCCAACATCTAATCAGTTCATGCCAGTCACAAGGTGAAACATTCCAGAAAGTTTCATCCAAATCCATCTGGCAGTTCTTGAGATATCTTGCCCACGGACAGACAGACAAACAAACGTGACTGAAAACAATACCTCTGCCTTCGTTAAGGTGGATGTAATAATGATGAGACAAGACAAGCATGATGCTCCATTGAGCCTCTTATTAGGGACAATATAAAGAGACAAGAACAGACAACCCAGTTTTCTTCTGTCCATTTCTATCTTGTCAGTCATACACATTAACATCACAAATCCAGCAGAACATGCCCCCACTCATTTCTTTCCAGCCTTTTCACATCCCCTACCCATATTGAGTGGAGGCACAATGGCCCAGTGGTTAGGGCAGCGGACTCGCGGTCGTAGGATCGGGGTTTCGATTCCCAGACCGGGCGTTGTGAGTGTTTATTGAGCAAAAAACCCCTAAAGCTCCACGAGGCTCCGGCAGGGGATGGTGGCGAACCCTGTTGTACTCTTTCACCACAACTTTCTCTCTCTCTTTCTTCCTGTTTCTGTTGTGCCCGTAATTCAAAGGGTCAGCCTTGTCACACTGTGTCACGCTGAATATCCCCGAGAACTACGTTAAGGGTACACGTGTCTGTGGAGTGCTCAGCCACTTGCACATTAATTTCACGAGCAGGCTGTTCCGTTGATCAGATCAACTGGAACCCTCGACATTGTAAACGACGGAGTGCTAACACACCCATATTGCATGCCCAGGTCTCTCTCTCTCTCCACCATGCAATATTACACTTTGTACACAAGCATTCTGCTCTTTCCTCAGAAAGAAAATCTCTTAGATGCAAGCAAAATTAAAGGCTCCCTCCTTGTTCTTACATTGGTTTCTATGCTTTCAGAGCACATACCGCCATTGCTAATTAGGTCACCAAGGTAACAGAAGTTATTAACTACTTACAGAAAAGCCCTCTATGCATTTGGATAAATTTATTTTATAAGTGCTCTTTATGCTAATTACGCCTGCACATTCTGCTACACACAGAATCCTTCATGCCAGTCAGTTTGCCTGCAATCCATAACTTACAACATGTACTCTGTATGCTATTCCTACCAACACCTTTTTTCTGCATATAGAGCCTGGCTGCTTACCAAATGGCAGTAGAGTCATCTTTGATTTGTCTTTGTTAGATTTATTTAAAAATTTCTTGGTTTAAAGTTTTGGAATTTTTTCATAAATTTTGCAATATTTCATCCCAATCAGTTACAGAAAACTAATAAGATTTTTTTTTTTTTATCCACTCAACTGTTAATGAGTGGAAGCAGTTATGTGTGTATGTGTGCGTGTGTAGACAGACACAAACACAGATACATACATACATATATATATATATATATATATATATATCTTTTATTCTTTTGTTTGCATCAGTAATTTGACTGCAGTCATGCTGGAGCACTGCCTTTAGTTGAACAAATTGACCCCAGGACTTATTCTATTGGTCTCTTTTACTGAACTGCTAAGTTACAGGGGGACATAAACACGCCAGCATCAGTTGTCAAGAGATGGTGGTAGGACAAACACACACACACACACACACACACACACATATATATATATACGACAGGCTTCTTTCAGTTTCTGTCTACCAAATCCACTTAGAAGGCTTTGGTCGGCCCAAGGCTATAGTAGAAGACACTTGCCAAAGGTGCCATGCAGTGGGATTGAACCAGGAATCATGTGGTTGGTTAGCAAGCTTCTTACCACACAGCTACACCTGCGCCTATAAATATATATATATATATATATATATATATATATATATATATATTTCAAGAGGATGAAAATGGGGTTCCAGGACTGTGTGGTTGTTGACTGTGTGGTTGTTGACTGTGTTTGTCAAATATTGGTAAAGAGCCATAAACACTTTTAAAATAACTGGAAATCACTATGGTGAATAATTGCTGTGTTATGTCTGTGTTTCGTAAAATGGTGGCATATTAAGTATACACGTGAAGACAGAGATACACAGAAGAAAAATGCACCCAATAACTAGGAAACAGACTCAAACAGATTTTTCTGCATCTAGGAATATGTTACTGCACAACACATACACACATATATATATATATATATATATATATATATATATATATATACCTGTTCATGCAGAAATATATGCAAATGTATGTTGACAAATTCATGTTTGCACAAATGTTCATGTGTATTCACACACATGTAGTTGGTAAGCCTATATACTACCTTGCACGATATACACAAACACAGCAATACACGCAGATATACATATAGACACACAGCAACAAAGCTATGTTATATACAATATTGTCTGGCTCTGTTAGTATATACGACTTCACTAACGTACTGCACAGGTAACCATAACAACATGTTACTAAAAAAATTTTTTGTAACTAGAATTCAGTTCAGAGTACAGTAATTGGTGAGAGGAGACAATAAATATATAAAAAAGACAATTATTTCTAGAGTCAACTATTAAGGACTGATCAAATACAGTGATTACAAGTCTTGTAAATAGGGGCAAGATGTAGTCAGGACAGGTCAAATGTTATAATTAGGGGTCAGTCATAATCCTAACTACATAAGTGTAACTGTTTACAGGAGTTCTCTTTTACTTGTTTCAGTCTTCTGACTGTGGCCATGCTGGAGCACCGCCTTAGTCGAGCAAATCGACCCCAGGACTTATTCTTTGTAAGCCTAGTACTTATTCTATCAGTCTCTTTTGCCGAACCGCTAAGTTACAGGGACATAAACACATACACATATATATATACATATATATGACGGTCTTCTTTCAGTTTCCGTCTACCAAATCCACTCACAAGGCTTTGGTCGGCTTGAGGCTATAGTAGAAGACATTTGCCCAAGGTGCCACGCAGTGGGACTGAACCCAGAACCATGTGGTTGGTAAGCAAGCTACTTACCACACAGCCACTCCTGCGCCTATGGTTCGTTAACCCTTTAACATTTAAACTGGCCATATCAGGCCCAGATATTCTGTTTTATGTGCAAACCAGCCAGATCTGGCCCCTCACACTTGCCTTACATCATTCTAAATATGATCAATCACATCATCGAAATCTCAAAGCTATGAGATAATGCAGGATTATTTCAAAACAATGTCAATAAATAAGGATTATATTTGACACAATAATCTGAATACAAAAGGGTTAAAAGAAGATTTATTATATTACTGGTATTTCGTTTGTACACATTTATGCAAGTATAGTGTGAGCAATATGTGGAGGGGCATGGCTTAGTTGTTAGGGTGTTGGACTCATGACTGTAAGGTTGTGGTTTCGATTCCTGGACCAGGCAATCTGTTGTAATCTTGAGCAAAACACTTCATTTCACATTTCTCCAGTCTACTCAACAGGAAAACAGGAGTAATCTTGTGATGGACTGGCATTCCATCCAGGAGTGAATATATATGCCACAGAAACCAGGAGATCGGCCCTATGCTCCTCATGGAGTGATGTGGACTAACCAAGTGTGTGCATGTTTATGAGGAGAGGGAAAGAATGGAAGAGCAAAATATGGAGTAAGATATATATATATATATATATCATCATCATCATCATCATCATCGTTTAACGTCCGCTTTCCATGCTAGCATGGGTTGGACGATTTGACTGAGGACTGGTGAAACCGGATGGCAACACCAGGCTCCAGTCTGATTTGGCAGAGTTTCTACAGCTGGATGCCCTTCCTAAC
>NC_068990.1:85988741-85996029 GCF_001194135.2 Octopus bimaculoides | reverse complement strand
TGGGGTTCTGATGATTATGGTTCCATTACAAATCAGGCTGAAGAGAAATAGACAGTCGGTAAGATTGTTAAATTTTGAAACCGGTCCCTGTTTAAGAATGTTCCTTTTTCGGTGATTTTAAATGTCTTGCCCGCTTACGTTTTGGTATCACGCTATGTTTCATGTTTTAGGTCTTATTAGACACAAGATGTGATCTATTTCTAGCACATTGAATGTCCACGTTAGTGGTCAACACATATATAAATATATATATATATATAAAAAGACCTAATCAGATGAGAAGGGAGAAGAGAGAAATAGGAGATGAGAAAAGAGAGTAAGACAGGAAAAAAGGGAAACAAAGAGGGGAAGAGAGGAAGAGGAAAGGGGAAAGTTAACGAGGAAGAGAAAGAATTGAAGAGGTTATTCTTAATAGAAGTAAAATGTCCTCTAAGTATAGAAGTATATTCCTATAACTGTGAAACCCCCCCAATATTTTACTCGTATTGATTTTTGTCGACCTTAGAGTGATTAAACATCTTCGTAAACTCTGTAAGGATTTAAAGATGTCAAGAGACCAGACTAAATGCTGTAAAGGGTTTAGCCTGGCGCTGACCTGACAGAACATGCTATTCATGAATGAATAAATAAAATCAAAGAATTCTTACCAGATTCTGAACCTCCTTCTTCATTACGGAACTCCTGCAGGCGTTTTTCTACTTTCTGTTGGCGTCGGCGTCGCATAACAGCCTCGGGGTTAGAGATACTCCGAGTAAAACTGTTTTCTGGCACATCTGTGTAAAGTTTCTCTGCAAGGGTGGCATCTTTCTCCAAATTCTCTTTGTTTCTTAATCTCTCCTTCTCTCTCTTCTTTTTCTCTTTTTTCTCCCGTTTCGACAGTTTTCTCTTGAACCCTCCAACATCCCTTTCTATCTCAAAAAACTCATCCTGAAATGATTATAAAAATAGATAGATGTCATATTTATTAAGTGTGAGGAACAGTTAATGTTATAGAGAAACAAAAAAAATCTACACATATTTCAGCACTAAAAACAGACCCATTATTTCATTAAAAAAAAAAAAATCTTTTAATGCTGCCTTCCAAACTCGCATGGGTCGGATGATTTGACAAGATCCAAAGGGTTCTAAAGACTGCATTATGCTCCCATGTCTGTTTTGGTGTGGTTTCTACAGCTGGATGCCCTTCCTAACGCCAACCACTTTAAATCATGTACTGGGTGCTTCCATTGTGGCAACAACACTAGTTAAGGCACCATACAGCCTGCAAGACTAACATCCCCATTGACTGAGGGTGATATCAGTGTAGAGAGTGGAAGCTTTATATAGCAAAAATACTCCTTTTACTGGATCAAATCTGTTAGTGTATGCAGAATACACACACACACACACTACTATTGCGAAAATATGCTATATAAACATATTAAAGAAACCCCTAGAATTAGTCAGCTAGTAACAGACTGTGTGAATTTATTTGGACCTTAATTTAATCTGACTGCAAACACGAAGCTAATGAGGTCTCTGTTATCATTTGCTCTGATTATTATAGCTAAATCTCCATACAGCTCCCACATCACTTTCTACCAGCTTTGATATAGAAGAAATTAGAGGCCAGAAAAGGACTGACCTGTTTCACTAATAACAGGAGTAAAACCTCACTCAAGTAAAATAAATACTTGTTTTTATTACAATGGAGAGACAGAGAGGGCAACATTTTAAATTCTAAATCTTAAAGATATCAGGCTCCACAATGGAAGTCAAGATTTGTACAGCTTTTAGTAAGCTAGCAACATTGAATATAAGCTTTTAGTAAACCAGCAGCATTGAATATGGCCACCTGAAATGCTGGAAATAGCAACTAAATCTTTCTCAAACAATCCGACTGTTTCATTTTTAAAATGGAAGGATATATTGGCTAATGTAGACCTTGATACACTTTGACAAAAAAATGAGAGTTGTGAGAAGAATACTTGTCTGCTCAATCATGGCTAGGTTGAGTCTGAACATCAACAATAACAATAGAAAATTGTTATTTACATCACAAAGTTAAAAAAAAGTGATTTACTATAAATACAATAAACATTGAACTTGAAACTAAAGCTGAATAACTGATTAGAATGATTACAAAAGAAAATAATAACTACCAGAACTTCACTGCATCACGTCCAAAAGACTTATCTATATATTAACTGAAAGGTACTAGAGTTAATATCTACCCATGACCACCACCAGACAGACACAATAGCCCTCCGCCTGGTTTGAAATCTTTTATTCAGGTAGGAGTATTTAAAAGCGTTACTGACCCCCCACTCCAGTCTCCCAACCAACCAGACACATTTTTCATAAACAACTGTTAAAAACCAGGCAGATTTTGTTTGAACAGACGGCATGTCAAAATAAAACAGTGTCCTTGCAGTCACAGCAACACTATAGCTGCTGAGAAGTTGAAGCAACGGAAGAGACTGTCATAACAAGATATGAGGACGAGATGAGAGCAGTTGTTTAAGAGTCAAGGTAATGAATGGAGTCACTTTGTAACGGAGATAAATGGAAAATTGGCAGCTTTCTGGCAAACCAAATCTTGTGAACATATGGCACAGACCATGTGGACACAACTAGGTCCAGGCGGATGCAACCGGGCTGTGGCAGATGCAGTCAAGTATTGATGGATGCAGCCAGGTCATCATCATTATCATTTAACATTCATTTTCTATGCTGGCATGGGTTGGACGTCTAGGCAGAAGACTTCTCTTTTGATATGGTTTTTACAGCTGGACGCCCTTCCTAATGCCGACCACTTTACAGTGTGCTGGGTGCTTTTTATGTGCCACCGGCACAAGTGCATTTTATTTGGAACTGGCACCTGTAAAAGACAAGCCTGTATGTATGGATGGATGACAGTAATTTTACTTAGCTTGATGCCTTTTCTCAAGTACAGCAAATCGCCAGAACTCCCGATCCCTTGTCATTTCCTCAGTGAGGCCCAGTATCTCTGTACTCAAAACTTAATACTCCACATATACTTTTCTTCTTCTGGTGCACTCATACACACTAAAACGTCTATACACCAACTAATAATTACATTCATGAGTAAACTACTAACAAAAGCACAGACATACGCTGTCAGGTCTTTTGCGAAGCAAATATTTGAGCAAATGAGAAAAATTAATTCTGTAAATGAAACTGGCTGTAACCATTTAACTTAATTCCAACAGAAAATCACTTGGTTTTCATGTGAAGTGACAAGATCTTGGTTTCTAGTTCCAGTTGACTTGCAGTTCTTCCCACTTCCACAATCATTACATTCATTAAACGGTTCATAATTATCTGAAAATTAGAACTTCTCTAATGATGTTCAGGATGATGAGGACCGTTACAGAAGTGTCGGAATAAGCAAAAGATAAAAATGCTAAGAAGGGTATTCCAAACATGACACCACCCACTCACCTTTGCAGTTATTGCATTTTCACATTTCAGTAAGAAACGTCCATCTCTCATATCAGTGCCCCAGTTCAGTTGGATCACCAGTGGTAACTCATTCTCAGTTAGTTTCCTCTCATCTGTAAAATTAAAAGAAAAAAAAACAAATGATTCAGTATTAATACGGATAAAGAGAATTTGGTAACATCCACTTAATTCTTGCAGTTCTACATTTATATTCCTGGTCTGTCTCAACCTCTCTATGATAACAGTTTCTCTTTAGAATTCATTTTCAATGTCGGGTATCTTGAGCTCTGCATATACACATTAAATAATGTTCTGAACATGAATATTCAAGGTATAATAAATGTTACTCAGCCCCAGATTGGCTCTGATCAAGTCAACTAGTACCTTCTGAGTGAATTTGGTAGATAGGAATTCTGTGGAAGTCTGTTGCATGCAAGAGAGAGTGTGTGCATCTGTGTCCATCACTGCTTGACAACCAGTGTTGATTTCCTTATGTTCCCATAACTTAGCAGTTTGACAAAAGAAACTGATAGACTAAATACCAGATATAAACAAAAAAAAGTACTGGGGTTGATTTATTTGATAAAACCCTCCACAGCAATACTGATAAAAGACAACCCACACAGTTACTTTGAGATATAGAACTTCAGGTCAACCTTGTTCCAGCAGACTTAACATCTCCAGGACCAAGTCCGAGCTGCAACCACTGGATGGTCTTCACATTCTAGCTGGCATTCCATCAATGACCACCCAAGTGCATTTCTCAGACATTGGTGTATCAAGGATTAACCCTTTTGTTACCAAATTTATTTTGAGATGCTCTGTGTTTCTTTCAATTAATTTTAAATATAACAAAGAATTTAGTAAAACAACTTTGTTATCATTAAGCTAGTGTTAGGAACATGAATTGTGACTAAGGTTTGGTGGAAGATTTTAATTCAAAACTTATAAGACATTTGTGCTACAGAGCCCGAGGCAGTTTCAGCCAGGTTGGTATCAAAAGGGTTAAATAATCTATTTTGTCCCTTTCAAGACGGTAGATTGTACTTTGAAGATAATTTGACAGCTATTTCTAGCAGGACAGACAACCCTTGTAGATGTCTTTGTTTTCTTTTTTTCTTTTATTTTGTTGGCTTGAAGTTGCAGTAGCAGCAACAGTCATTGAAGTAATAGCACAAAATGTATTCAAATACCAACCATAAATGGAGAGAAAACTTGCTTCAATTTTTATTTGCTTAACTTTTACAACAGGTCAAGTGTTTGTCAATTCTCTGACAAAACTGAATGCAGGGTACATGGCAAATGCAACAGGTTGCCCATTAAATGCAGTGTACACATCAAATGGAACACAGAAAAATCAGACATTTTATGCAGTCAGTATTCTATTAATACTAGCATCCATCATCTTTAATAATAATTCTGCTATAGGCACAAGGCCCGAAATTTTGGGGGAGGGGGCTAATCGATTACATCAACCCCAATACTCAACCGGTACTTATTTCATCGACCCTGAAAGGATGAAAGGCAAAGTCAACCTCAGAAGAATTTGAACTCAGAATGTAATGACAGACAAAATAGCACTAAGCATTTTGCTCAGCGTGCTAACGATTCAGCCAGTTCACCGCCATATCATTAATAATAATAATAATCCATTCTACTATATGCACGAGGCCGGGAATTTTAGGGGTGGGAGCTAGCTGATTACATCAACCCCAGAACTCAACTGGTACTTAATTTAACAACCCCCGAAAGGATGAACAGTAGAGTTGATCTCAGCGCAATTTGAACTCAGAATGTAAAGAGGGACAAAATACAATTAAGCATTTTGGCCGGTGTGCTAACGATTCTGCCAGCTTGTTACCTTATCTTAATTAGTTTCTGATTTAGGTACAAGGCCAGCAGTTCTGAAGAAAGGGAGGGAGCTAGTCAATGCCATGAACCCCAGTACATGATTGATCTTTTATTTTCATCAACCTCAGAGGGATAAAAGGCAAAGTTTACCGAGGTGGAATTTGAACTCAAAATGCATAGAGTTGAAAGAAATTCCGCAGAGTGTTTATTCTGACACTAGCAAAACTTGGCTAACTCACCTCTTAATAATAATTAATAATAATAATAATAATAATAATAATAATAATGTAAACAATGAGAGACTACTATGTGGATCCCTTGTATGCTAAAAATAGATGTCACACCGTCTTACCACGAAATCTCAAATTAGCAAAATTTCATGGGAAGACAGTTTGGTGTCTATTTTTAGCATACATGGATCCACATAGTGGTCTCTCCTATTCTTTATATCTAAATAGAAATCACGGTCCTCGGATGTTTTTTAAGTATGCTGACCACTGGTCGAAATTGATATTTAATAATATTAATTTTTACTCTAATTAAATAATAATGGTTTCTAATTTAGATACAAGGCCAGCAATTTGGAGAAGAGGGAGGTTAGTTGATACCATCAACTCCAACACTTGACTGGTACTTTTACTGACCCTGAAAGGATAAAAAGCAAAGCTGACCCCAGAGAGATTTGAACCAGGAATGCTTATAGTTGGAAGAAATACTGTAAATTATTTATCCCAACACTAACGATTCAACCAGTTTTGCCTCCCTAATAATAATAACAATGAAATCAACAATAAAAAAAACTGACTTTTGTAATTTAATAACAATTACGATGATGAAAAACGGAAATAAATTTTTTTTTTTTTTCGTACAATAGAAAGAAGCTGACTTTGAAAGCATTCTCAATGTTAATTGGGGATAAATAATTCAATTAAAGCAAGTTCTCTTTCTCTCCTTCTATATGGGTAGAGGTGTATATTGGTGAGAGGAGGGAGTGTGTATTAGGGAATGTGTCATTGGTGATGAAATAATGGGAGAATAAGACTACAGAAAGAAGAGGGGGGAATAACAGGGAAGCTAAAAATAAAAATAAAAAAACAGAAAAAAAAGGGCAGTTGCAGCAGCAACAATGACAACAAAAGTCACATGACTATTTAAAGAAATAAGACAAGTTTTTAATAAAGAACTAAAAGAAAGAAAAATGCTTCTTTTTTTTTTCCAGGAATGGAATTTATGTAAAAGAATGATTAAAAAATATGGAACTTGAGAAAGGAAGAATATGATGACAAAGTAGTGGTGATGGTGGTGGTGGTGGGGGGAGTAACATAAAAAACATTGACATCACAGCATACTGACAGTTTTAGAGAAATTTCTTCAATCACACAAATATTAAACCTTTTCTTATTTCATTTCTGTTGAAATTACATTGCCTACGTTTCAAATTTGATAATGAAGAATTTAATAAAATAACCATTGTTATTAAACTGGAGTTCAGAACATAAATTAATATGGAATTCTTCAGATCAGATTTAAAATAGGAAGCTTGTCACATATAACCAGACGGAAGAGGGGTTCTTAGGCAGGTTGGTGACAGAGATGGTTAAGATACCACCACCATCACACTGCAAGTGCATCTTCTTTGATAACATCTTTTACAAATCTATTTATATAATTTTACTATCATTTATTCTACAGAGATCCTCAATGGGTGGCTGTGTGGGTAAGAAGCCTGTTTCCCAACTGCATAATTCCAGGTTCTGTGGTACCTTGGGCAAGTGTCTTCTACTATACTACATCATCATCATCATCATCATCATCCTTTAACGTCCGCTTTCCATGCTAACATGGGTTGGACGATTTGACTGAGGACTGGTGAAACCGGATGGCAACACCAGGCTCCAATCTAATTTGGCAGAGTTTCTACAGCTGGATGCCCTTCCTAACGCCAACCACTCAGAGAGTGTAGTGGGTGCTTTTACGTGTCACCCGCATGAAA
>NC_068990.1:85986703-85988171 GCF_001194135.2 Octopus bimaculoides | reverse complement strand
TATATATATATATAAATAAATAAAAGCAGTAGTGATTTGTTTCCAAGACCCCCACAAAAAGAAAGAATAAATTAAAATAAAAAATATTCCATGCCAGCATGGAAAATGGACGTATGATGATGATGATGACATGCAGCCCAACCTGTTTTATGTTCAAACTGGCCAGATCTGACCTCTCGCACCTACCCTACAATGTCATTCTAAAACTAAACAATCGCATCATTGAAATCTCAAAGCTATGACATAATGCATGATTAAATTCAAAACAATGTGAATAAACAAGCAATACATTTGACAAAATAATCCAAAATACGAAAGGGATTACATCCTCACAAACAAGAAGCGAAATAAAATCAATTTAACTGCCAACAGGTGGATACAAATCACACCCTTCCTTGCAACAATTCACAATAATTTTGCGAACAATGAACCCATGAGACAAAGCCTAACCACCTCTTTTACATTCTTTTGATTTTATCTGATCATGGCAGTTTTTCTTTTCTTTTTTTTCTCTTCTACAATGGAAAGACTAACAGGCTACATACACATGCACTTCTCTCTCTCTTATTCACACACACACACACACCATTGTACATGCATAAGGCAGCTAAGAAGACTATTGAAATCAACAATATTACCTTGATATGCTATTCTTTATATCTAAAAGACATTGAACTTGTTAGGTTCAAGAATAGAAAAAAGCAACACTAAAAATCAATTATATAGAACAGGTCTATCACAGGTAAGAAAATCATGCAAACCTCCACCTTTCTCTCTGCCTATATATTTACTTCAGCAGATCAGTCAACCAGAACACAAGTGTCAAATAGCACACAGATAAGTGACAAAAATCAGTCAGTAGACAATAACTTGCACTGAACAGCCATATGCTCATAATGTTCAGCAGCTTAACACTGAGGGAGGAAGAATGTGAGAGAGAGAGAGAGACTGAGACCCTTATAGTTGATGCTTACAACATAGTTGTCATGGGAAGATAGAACAGAGCTTAATGCAGGAGCAGGGATACATATACTGTAACTAGGAAGCGAGAATACACATTACAAGAGCAATGATATACACACATATATATACACACACACAACCACACATACATTACAAGCTCAAGGATACACACCTTACTATAGGAACAACAAGAGTATACCAAATGTGATGGAATATACACACATAACACAGAAGTAAAAATACACATAATGGGAGTAGAAATTGCTGGAAGCATTTTATAAACACTCCACAGACATCAATTTGCAAATATATATATATATATATATACACACACACACACATACAAAGTATGGGGAGTTAGTTCACAGGTGATCTAAACGATTAGGTATGTTAGGTAAGTGCTGTAACGGATTACGAGGGCTTATGCACTTATTTCTGCAACATCGGAAAGTTGAACTGTGAACGTTTATGCTTCTTTTTTATTCTCTCTCTTCATCTCTTTATT
>NC_068990.1:85982061-85986304 GCF_001194135.2 Octopus bimaculoides | reverse complement strand
TTGTTGTCCTCTTTAACAATTATATATATATTGGCCTTCGTGCTGGTGGCACGTAAAAGCACCCACTACACTCTCTGAGTGGTTGGCATTAGGAAGGGCATCCAGCTGTAGAAACTCTGCCAAATCAGATTGGAGCCTGGTGTAGCCATCTGCTTCACCAGTCCCCAGTCAAATCATCCAACCCATGCTAGCATGGAAAGTGGACGTTAAATGATGATATATATATATATATATATAATGTCTATGTGTCTTTCTGTTTGTGTCCCCTACCACCACTGCTTGACAACCAGTGTTGGTGTGTTTGCATCCCTGTAACTTAGCAGTTCAGTAAAAAGAGACCAATACAAATACCAGGCTTTAAAAAGGAGTACTGGAGTCGATTCATTTGAATAAAAATTCAAAGCAGTGCTCCAGCATGGTCACAGTCTAATGACTGAAGCAAGTACAAAATGCTTGTGTGTGTGCGTGTGCGACCTTGATCTTAATTTGTGGATTATGATGCCATGAAATTAAGCTCCATGATTAGACCACCAGGGGGCTTTGGCAACATGAATGAGAATAAAACTGATTTGTCAATAATTGCTTGCTTCTGCCTTCCAAACCGTTGAAAAGAAATAGCACTCTTTATTGAACTGTAGGACCTAATTTCACAGCAAAACTAAATGCTCTTTTACTTGTTTCAGTCCTTTGACTGCGACCATGCTGGAGCACCGCCTTTTTAGTTAAGCAAATTGACCCCAGGACTTATTCTTTGTAAGCCTAGTACTTATTCTATCAATCTTTTTTGACGAACCGCTAGGTTATGGGGACGTAAACACACCAGCATTGGTTGTCAAGTGATGTTGTGGGGACAAACAGACATAGAAACACAGACTCACATATATACACACACACACACTATATATATATATATATATATATATACACACACGACGGGCGTCTTCCAGTTTCCATCTACCAAATCCACTCACAAGGCTTGGTCGGCCCAAGGCTATAGTAGAAGACACTTGCCCAAGGTGCCACGAAGTGGGACTGAACCCGGGACCATGTGGTTGGTAAGCAAGCTACTTACCATACAGCCACTCCTGTGTCTATGTTTATTAAACACAATCACACTCACATTTTACATATATATATATATGTATATATATATCCAAATTTAGGGAATGGAGTAGATAAAACCTAGACTACACCTGTTTCATAGCTGCTAACCGTTAACTATAAAATAACTTCAGTTTATTGACTTTCAATATGAGAAAAATTTACAACCTTTTATGTCAATGAAACATTATTGTTCCTGAAAGTTATTTTATACCTTCTATGGACTGCTTGAAGCTTACTAACTTCCTACACCTTGATCCTTGGATCTTTACACATATATATATAAGCACCGGCAATGTAGTGATTCTACTAAACGTCAGGATGGTTATGGGTGAAACACTGATCATACATGTAAACAAAGACGAGCCGATTATTTTACCAACTTCAGTGATATTTGAGCACCGAAAATCAAGGAATGGAAATGTATTGAGAAAGTAATTTAGTCTGCCAGGTATTCTACCATATCAGTTACTCCACTGCTTTTAACACCCAAACTAATTAAAAGTAATAATGAGGGAGACTAACTCTTTCACTGTCACACACGTCACCCTTTAGTCAAATCTCACGGGTTAACAGATTAGACTAATACAGTTCAGAAATGTATTCTTGGTAAACCAGAGGAGGCAAAGATAGTGATTATGATCCTTTGAAAGTACTCCAAGACTGTTTGACATCTTGGAATAACATAAACAAGGAAGGAATTCCAAAAGTCTGAAAAGGAAGGGGAATAATTAAGTAATTGAGTGCAGTGGTTGGGGAGTACACAATAAAGACTAAAGGAGGAGGGGAGGAGGCAGAGAAGAAAGAGGTGAGTGGGTATTACTGAATTTACGTTTTCTTAATGAGCCACCAGTCAATTATTTTTAACTGTACAGATGTTCAATTGACTGCTTTAAGCAATGTGACACTGAAAGGGTGAAACTGTGTCAATAGAACCAACCAAATATCTGTCACTGCTGCTGCTGCTGCTGCTACTACTACTACTATTACTATAACTACAGAATCTCATGAATACAGTGAAACCAAGAAACAGCAGACAAAACACACACGTTGGCAGCACGTTTCCAATCTTCTACAGCACACAGAAATTTCTTTCTCAATATCACCAGGTCATCCCGACTATAAATAATTATTCAGTTAACAACATCGAAAAAAAAAACATAAAATAAACAAACAAACAAACAGAACTGGTGGAATATTTAGAGCTAAAAATAGTCAACAGCTTCCTAAGAACTTCCCAGTATCTTTCTACCCATCACACACACAGCTGAAGTTGAATAAGCAACTTCTGTGTCTAAATATTCTTACTCAAACATTTAAAAAAAAAATCTTTTACTCTGTTTCAGTCATTGAACTGTGGCCATGCTGGGGCACCATTCTGAAGGCTTTAGTCAAACAAATCGTCCCCAGCACTGTTCTCTCTTTTTTTTTTTCTTATTTAATTCTTGTACTTATTCTATCAGTCTTTTGCACCAACACAAATTGTCAAGTGACGGTGAAGGGAACAAACACAAACACACAAATGAGCTTCCACAGTCTCTGTTTCGCCAGATTCACCTGTAGGGCATTGGTTGGCCCAGAGCTAGAACTGAACCCAAAACCACACAGCCATGCTTACACTCTGAAAAATTATCATTATAAGCAGGGCTGTGGAGTCGGAGTTGGAAACAATTAAGGAGTGGCTGGAGTCAGTAAAACTATATCGATTCCAACTCACAATATCTTTATTCTTTAATATAAATCAGTTATAACCTAGGGGCCTACTCAAGGTACAAGCGTATACATATGCTTTATGAGATACATAGACCAGGGGTTTTCAAACTTTTTGACTTGTGGACCCCTTTATATTTCAGGCTTTACCTTAGGGACCCCCTTATAAACGCTTATGAAATTTACACATAAATATTTGCTTAAAATAACATTTTACATTTATTTATTTAACAGTATTTAACAAATAGGTTTATTGTCAATTAAAAGATTTCGATTAAAAAACATATAAAATCAAATTGCCCATAAAAAGTATTTGCTGTCCACGGACCCCGTCTTGTCCTTGCGGACCCCTTGTGGTCCGCGGACCACAGTTTGAAAACCCCTGACGTAGACCACAATCACTTAATTGCATAAAGAGGAGTCAGAGGTGCCAATAGTAGGGGAGTCGGAGTCAGAGGTTCTTGTTGACTCCACAGCCCTGTTTATAAGCATGGTGCTTTGAAAGATCATCATAAGTTGTATGGTTGCTCTGACTGACCAAACATATGATTAAAGCCATTCCAGACAAGACCATCCAATCTTTTTGCATGCAGAGTGTATCCAGGAGTATTATCTAATGTCCTTTTTGTAAAACATGATTTTGGAGGTTTGGATGCTGCTTTCTAGCAGGCTTATAGAGAGGTTTTCTATTTGGCTCTGAGCTCATACAGTTGGGGGAAACAAGAGCAGCAGGAGGAGATAAGAAAAAAAAAAAAAGCATTCCACACATTAATACCAATACAAAAAAAAAAAAAAAGAAATAACAGAAAGTAATCTTATTCTCCTGGCCTGAGGGTCATATTTAATGACACAGAATTGGGGTATGAACAGGGACACACAGACACAGTGAAAGGTTTGGAAGGGGAAGAGAAAACAAGTGTGAGAATCTTTTTATCATAGATAAATCAAACATAAACATATATATATTAAAAAGATGAGGAAAAGATAAAAGGCAACAGCTGAGAGAAGATGAAGGAACCGGGGGGGGGGAGTAGAAGAGTGATTCTGGAGAATGAAGTGTTGAGAGGTATTGGTAAGAAAGTGGGAGAGTTATAGGGAACAGGAGATGGGGGGAAACAACAGAGGAGAGACTAGAAAAAAGTAGGTAGACAAGGAAAAGTCAGAAGGAATATAGAAATGGATGGGGAGACATAGAAATGGATAGAAGGAAAAGGACAGAGGAGGGTAAGGACATAGGAAAGGACAGAGGAGGGGAAGGACAGAGGAGGGGAAGGACATAGGAAAGGACAGAGGAGGGGAAGGACATAGGAAAGGACAGAGGAGGAGAAGGACATAGGAAAGGACAGAGGAGGAGAAGGACATAGGAAAGGACAGAGGAGGAGAAGGACATAGGAAAGGACAGAGGAGGAGAAGGACATAGGAAAGGACAGAG
>NC_068990.1:85969305-85981796 GCF_001194135.2 Octopus bimaculoides | reverse complement strand
AAGGACAGAGGAGGAGAAGGACAGAGGAGGAGAAGGACAGAGGAGGAGAAGGACATAGGAAAGGACAGAGGAGGAGAAGGACATAGGAAAGGACAGAGGAGGAGAAGGACATAGGAAAGGACAGAGGAGGGGAAGGACTTAAAGGACAGAGGGGAAGGACATAAGAAAGGACAGAGGAGGGGAAGGACATAAGAAAGGACAGAGGGGAAGGACATAAGGACAGAGGAGGGGAAGGAGGAGGGGAAGATAAAAAGGAGTGGGAAGTGAAAGAAAATAAGATTGAAAAGAGCTGGAAAAAAGAATGGAGGAATATAGAAAAAGACAGGGAGATGTGTGGAGATAGGACATGGGATGAGATGAGAAAAAAAAAAGATACTGGAAAGAAAAGGGGAAGAAGAGAAAAGAAATAAATGGAAAGCAAAGAGCAAAGGTTAATGAGTTGAGGAAGAGAATGTAAAAAAGGAAGGAAGGGGGGATTGAATTAATTGGTATGGAGGGGGGGGGGGTTAGAGAGAAATGAGAGCAACAGAGTGGGAAAGCCAAGTTGGAAACGGTGAGGGGGGGGGGAGAAAATGAGTAAGAAACCTAGCATGTTGTGTTTGTTTCTGTTTTGTGTAACACACCCAATAAAGAATGTTGACTTTTTCCCTGTGTACGGTTGCGTAACAACTGGATCTGAGTTGGTTGCAGAGAAAATATTAGATTTCTAGAATCTTCCCCAACCATCTGCCATTCCACCTCTCCATTCCGCTGTTCTGACTTCCAGAGGAAAACAGATGTATGTAAACAAAGCAGACTTATTCCTCAAATGTAAACAACCAACCAATACTTCCACTTACACCACCAATTCCTGCCGCCACTGGAGCCACTATGCAGTTGCTCGACCAGCTAGAAATAGCAACCAAATCTTCATTAAAACTATGCCCTACTCTAAAGAGAGTTCATTGAACAAGGAGATCTTAAGTGTGCCATATGTAGCGGAAAAGTAGTCAATGCTTATCTTCTTTATGTGATATTGCAGCAAAACTCTTCTTTTTCTCTCAAAGTCCATCACATACTTAAAAACTGGTATTGCATCACTGCCGATACCTCATGGGTTTACCTTTGGATGTTACAAAAGCCCCTCAGCAAACAGACACTCAATTGTCCACTCTTAAGACAATAAACACCAGTCACCCAGTTCTCAAACACCTTCAGCCGAAGCCTTCTCTGCTACAAACATTTCAGACAGGTTTCAGGTCCAAATACATTGTCCTCCCTACATCACACTGAAACCCTGAAAAAAACAATCACAGACACTGCTAATCCTTCTCCAATTTCAAAACCTTTCATACACACACACTTCCAACTTACAAGAAATAGGTATTATAGGATATCCTTCAATTCTTTAACAGGTTTCAGACATTGGACCGTGGTCATGCTAGGATATTACCCTCATCATCTGTAATTAATTATGTCAACCCTCCACTACTCACTTTAACACATCCTTATTTGTTGAATTGCTCCTATTTGTTGAATTGCTAAGTTCACTTGATTTACGTTCTTTTAGAAAGAGTTGCCTTCATTTTACAAACCTAAGAACCAGAAAGTATTCACACCATTGTGCACCAATGATATACACACACATATATACACTTACAGGCACCCCCACACATGCATTTATACATACATATACACACTCACATTTACATGCATTTATACACACATTTACATGCACTTATACACACATTTACATGCACTTATACACACATTTACATGCACTTATACATACATACATTTACACACACACACACACAATTTACATGCACTTATACATACACACACATTAACATGCATCTATATAAACATTTACATACGTTTACACACATACATTTACATGCATTTACACACACACATTTACATGCATTTATACATACACACACACATTTACATGCATTTATACATACACACACACACACACACATTTACATGCACCCACCCACATATACAGTTACACAACAGGGTTTTACTAAGTAATTTTATTTAGCATTTAACTCTAACCTATTTCTGGTTTCAAATGAATACCAAAGCAAAAGGGATGGAGAGGAAACAATTCCAAAAAACCAAATTTTGATTAAATTCCACTAACAGTTCTCTATATGGCCACAAACAACACTACCATATTACATCAGCCATCACACAGAAGTGCTGTTGTTCTTGTTCCTATTATTCTGGGTTTATTTTTGTTACACAAACAAGAGTATGTTGCAAGCAAAACTGAGAAAGATAAATATTTACATTTTACACCAGGAAGAAACATATATAGCACATGCAGTGTGCAGTAAAATGATTCATCTGGCTTGTATGCATCTGCTGTTCAGCTCCAGGCCAGCTCCGATAGTGCTGCAGACCCATGACCAAAAGCATTTCAACTTCTCCCTGCCCCAGACATAATACAAATACAACTACATTATGCAATGTGACTTTCTCTCAGCTTAATAATATGGTATGATGTGATTTGGCTACTATTTCTAGCAGACAAATTGGCAGAACTAGAGCACTGGACAAAATGACTTGCAGTATTTACTTCTGTTCTTGAAGAGTGGGAGGGCAGCAAAAACTTAATACTTCACACAGTTTGAAACCACCACCTGGTCCCTGGGTGTTTAAATCAGACTTCACACCGTTGCAAGCTTTTGAACCGGATTTACAGTTTGAGCACAATCTCCTCCCCTCTTCTCACCAGTCTGAGAAGCCCTAAAAAAATTAAGAGTGATGGGTAAAGGGAAGTGTTGTTGCCCTTCTTAAAAGAATAGAAAAGGTGAAGAGGGTAAGTGGCCATGTTAAGGCTCCTTTGAATGCAAGAAGTTTAGTAGATAGATCAATCACTTAGGGAGAGCAATGAGGGGGTTACAATATTTATTCTACCAATATTATCTGTAAACCATGCAAGATGGCATGAGCAGCAATCACTGTAATGCATGCTGGGAAGTTAACAGAAATTTTGATTTCAAATTTTGGCACAAGGCCAGCAATTTCAGCGGATGGATTAAGTTGATAATTACATCAACACCAGTTCTCAAATGGTGCTTATTTTATCAACCCTAAAAGGATGCAAGGCAAAGAAATTACTTTAACAGTTGTAATTAAATCCAAGAAGACAGCAATTTCCTGCCCAGGTTTATAGTAAGATACTATGAATTATTAATAGCAGACAGATAAGCACAGGGTAACACAACATGACATAATGACCTTTTTTCACAAGAAAACATATACATAAGCACCCAAGTATTTCCTTAGAGCCTCTCTCTCACATAAACACACAGAAAGTCCTATCACATTATTAAATGATCATTTTGCAATCATTTTTTCAATACTTGTTGTAAAATAAGCTTTCAGTTTTATATTCTAATGGGTTTTTTTTCCCTTTGCAGATTATCTTCTGCCATACTGTTTAAATTTGTAATGATCTTTACCTCTAACACTGCATAATCGTATGAATTCAAAAAGAGTAAGAAATATTCCACCACTGGAAGCATTAAGTGTCCAAATGTGCCAACAATGGTTTGGCTAATTTTGTGCAAGAAATTTTCCTCATACCAATTCCTCTCAATCTGCACAACCAAGTGAGCTTCAAAATACCATGGTTGAAAATCTATAAATTGTACAGGAATTAACAAAACAGTTCAATTCAAGTCACATTTCACTTATAAAACACTTTCCACAAACAACTTGGTCAGTAAGTCATCTCATAATTTAATTGCTTCTCAGCTTAATTAAAAAGTTGACCCCACTCTGCTTATAATTGAAGAGTTGACTTGCTACCAAACCATTCCAGAGTAGAGTCATCAGGGGTGACAAAAAATGGAGTGGTTGGTGTTAGGAAGGGCATCCAGCCATAAAAACTATGCCAAAACAGACACTGAAGTTCGCTAGTCTTCTGCCGAGACAGCTCCTGTCAAACCATCCAACCCATGCCAGCATGGAAAACAGATATTAAATGATGATATTCAACAAACAACAATGGTTAGCAGTGAATGAAAAAGAAGAATCCATCCTCAAACTAGAGCCATACTAAAAAAAAGAACGGTTGTGCTTTGTAGTGGAATATGAAGGGCGTCGTCTAATGAAGTGTCAGACCAAAATGAAACAATGTGGAAGAGTATCCTCAATTGGAAAGCATTGCACAAAAATTGGCAGAAAAAAACCACCCATCATTGGTCAATCATAAAGAAGTGTCGCTCCTACTATACAACCAATGATGCTTGATCATATAGAGTGTCCATAAATTCCTTTTACAATTTAATACAATACATTGTGGAAGTCTTAAAGATAATTTATGGACACCCTGTATATTGCCCAAGTCACTCAGAAGAATGTTATGGCACTAAATATATAAAAGTTTTGCAACTTCCTCATAGCTTTCCTGATTTTGCTCCGTCTCTGACTATGATCTTTGCAGATCATTGCAACATATTTCAAGGGGAAACAGTTTACGATGCAGAGGTTGAAAAAAAAAAAATTCTGAGTATTTGTTTGTTTCGAAACAAGAAGAATTTTACGCTCAAAGTATCAACAATTTACCAATTAATGGGATTATGCTACCAATAAAGAGGCGGAAATATTATCTTGAGCAAATATATCAATTAAGACCAAAGAGGTATTTGATTCATTCACATCTTGGAATGTGACAAGATTTTCTTTCCAATCTTATATATATAGAGAGAGGTAGATATATATATATATATATATATATATATATATATATACACATAGATATATATACTCCGAGTAACAGTCTTTTGTTATATTTCTGCTGCTTTTAAATAAATATAGATATATTTATATATATATACACACACACACACACACATGTATATAATATATGCAAGCACACACAAATATGACATACATAGAGAATTTTAGTCATATTTCTTATATATAGCAAATATTTGATATCTAGAATTGTATATCAAATATATGCTATACAATAACTTAACCGGAACACTCCTTACATATAACATTCATTAAGTACTCGAGTTTGTCTGCTTGTTTTTACATTATTTTCTAAAAGGGTAAATTTGAAGATGTTGGTTATGGCGATGGTAATGATGATGATGATGATAAAACCATGAAAGAAGTTTAATGAGTGAAACTCTATATTTGCTTTCAACAATCTTCTACAACATCCACCCAGTTTGAACAAACACCTATACGATGTAATTCCACCCAATTTGATAAGACACCAATGCCATCCCTCCCTGCTTGACACCCACCCCTATCAAATATGCCATTCCAACGAATTTGAGAAGGTCCCCTTACAATACACATACCCCCCCCACCACCACCACCACCACACAAAGAGTATGATTTCAACAATTATGTTAATTTATACACTCTTATTCAGGCAGCGTTTATACAAATATATGAAGTACATAGTCTTTAAAGTTGAAAGTTGACAACCACTTTGGTTGCACGACTGAAGTGCATATGCAACATTAAACTGTTGCATCTGTAGCCATATGCACTCCTATTTATGCAACGAGTAGTTTGTTTTGTTTTGTTTTTTTCCCTTTTTCATTGTTGCAGTGATGCGAGGGAAGTGTTGGAATGCACTCAACAACCTCGTTGCTGTCAATCCTATTGGGCAGTTGTTGCAACAGAACATGCTCTCGTGAGAACAATGCTCCCCTTTGCGATTGCACATTTGTCTGTACCCATTCCCAACGGATTAGAAATGCCGAATACTGAAAAACAGCCAACGAGTGCAGAAATGTGGATTATATCTAAGAAAAGAAGTAATTTTAATTAGTAACCAAACATGACAATAGTAGTAGTAATAGCAGCAGCAGCAATAGTAGTAGTAGACTAAAGGTGTTCACTTGTATTTTAGATGCTGACCTAATTGTTGTTTATCATCTGGCATGTAGAAGCCCAATGGCCAAATAGGGGTGTTGCATTAATACCTGCTCACAAAACCCTCGTGAGATCAAATTTGCCAAGTGGGTTTTGATGTCTTTCTAGGAAAAAATGCAATGCAAGAGAGTGCGTGGGCATGTATGCAGGCACATAACATGTCACCACGTGAAAGTGCATGAGTGGGTGCATGCTTGTGCATCTCTTTCCTTTGGACATATCCAACCATTGGGTTTATTGCTTTTCAAGGGAAATATTACCTTCCTTGAAAACAGGCAATGGTTGGCAACAGGAAGAGCATCTGGTTGTAGAAAAATCTGCCTCATTAAGTCTGACCCATGCAAGCATGGAAATGTGGACATTAAAACAATGCTGATAGTAGCTTACAGTGCAATCTAACAAGCTCTTTCCTTTTCTGTCACACAAACACACACAGTATACCATTATTGATAGAGAAGATTGTTCTTTCATCAATTATAACAGCAACTTATTTTTTTATCAAATATAATTCTTAAATAAAAAAAAAAAAAAAAAAAAAAAAAACCATACAACTACAATGATACCCTGGGTTACAGAGTATAAACCCTCGATCAAAATAACTGAGATGGACTAGAACTATAACCAGAGAAGCTAGTCTGTCAGCATCCAGTGATGTTTACAAAACAAAAGTGATGACATTTCAAGTGACATTCATAGAACTCTGGTGACCGTTCTTAAGTGATCAGACAAAAATACAATTGACACAGCAGCTATTAACATTGTTTAGAAACTCCAGTAGAAAACAATCTTGTTATCTAAAACCAACAAGGGAGCCTCTAGGCAGTCAAGCACGACCTAATAGTAATAACCGAATTTCACTCAAATCACACCCTCTCTACCACCTTCAATACAGAAGTACATATTAAATAATTTCTGTGATATGCAAAGAGATAAGATAGCCATATCTGAAATACCTTTCTAAGTCTGCCTGACCAGAGCTAACTTGAGATTAAAGTACAACCATCTTGTAATCTTTTCTGTGTTGAAATAGGATATAAATATAAGGCATTATTATTATTATTATTATTATTATCATCATTATTGATGTTGGGTGAAATGCTTAGCAGTATTTCATCTGCCGCTACATTCCGAGTTCAAATTCCATCAAGGTTGACTTTGCCTTTCATCCTTTCAGGGTCGATAAATTAAGCACCAGCGAAACACTGGGGTCGATGTAATCGACTAATCCCCTCCCACAAAATTTCAGACCTTGTACCTATAGAAACTGATCGTTGCCAGTGCCGCCGGACTGGCTCCTGTGCAGGTGACACGTAAAATACACCATTTCGAGCGTGGCTGTTGCCAGTACCGCCTGACTGGCCTTTGTGCCAGTGGCACGTAAAAGCACCCACTACACTCTCTATTTTTTATTTTATTTTATGCGCCCTTTTAAAGCCTAGCCAGGCTCGTGGGCCGGTTTCCATGCCGTATGTGTTCCCCTCCAGCTGGACGGGACGCCTGTCCATTGCAGCTTTACTCAAGAAACAGGAAGAAAGAGTGAGAGAAAGAGTACAACAGGGGCCGCCGCCACCCCCTGCTGGAGCCTCGTGAAGCTTTGGGCGTTGTGCGTGTTTATTGAGCAAAAACACCTAGTCTGGGAATTGAAACCACGATCCTCCGACCGCGAGTCCGCTGCCCTAACCACTGGGCCATTGTGCCTCCACTAAAATAAATAGTAAATGTAAATATTGGTATAGGATATTGAATTTGTTGCCAGAGACCTACAGTATACTAAATGATGCAAGGAGAAGAATTTACAATATGGAGAATTTGTGGGACATAGAATTAACTAAGATGTAGAATGTTTGATCTTTTGGTCTTTTGCTGTATTCTATTAAAGAACAAGGGTTTTACATGGTCATTCTACTCCTCATGGTAATGGAATTAAATTCCACAAACCCAGCCTTTGGCTTATTCTGACCAACAGAGAGCCACATCGGTTTCCTCAGATTCTAGATTTTTACTTGCAGAAAATAGGGGTAAGTCAGCACTAAATCAGCTTTATTTTCTTTGGTTAAAAAACCTAGAAATGAACAGGAAAAAAGTAGCTCTGATAATGAAAAACTAGATAGAAAGAAACCATGGAGACACCAACAAACAGCAATTAATATTTACAGAATGTCTGTGCATGTGTGAATGTACATTTAGAGAGAGAGTAATAAAATCATGAAAGAAGCCTCATTCAAATCTTCCTCATAAATAATGAAATATGGAGTAGAATGGAAATAAGGTATGGGGGGGGGGGGAAGAAGAGGATGTGAAGGAAGGGAGAGAAAAAGAAAGAAAAGGAAAGCATGTATGAGAAAGAGAGAAATTGGTGTAAGTAAACAGCTATGTTTATTAGACATACTTCAATTGCCAGAATATAGTTGGAACACAGACAAAAAGAACAATAAACAAAAAGGCTGTTCATTATAACACACACACACATATATATATATATATATATATATATATATATATATACATATATATACACATATATACACACACAAACATATGACTAAGGATTTTATAACATGCAGGTTTCTATAGGTATTACATTTTTGTCAAGCCAGGCTTTGTTCTAAGACGTAAAACATTGTATAAAATATACATTTGAAATGACAACGCATTTAGATACACAACAGCAGAAATAAAAATGTGAGAAAGGGTAAGGTAACTGCGAAACAAAAAAATGTCTATGGAAATATACAAGGAAATATATATATGAGCATTTAAAGGAAAAATTG
This sequence comes from Octopus bimaculoides, assembly GCF_001194135.2. Taxonomy (NCBI): domain Eukaryota; kingdom Metazoa; phylum Mollusca; class Cephalopoda; order Octopoda; family Octopodidae; genus Octopus; species Octopus bimaculoides. The sequence continues at coordinate 85,973,130 of NC_068990.1, read as the reverse complement.
TGCCAAAATGGGGCCGTGTGAAAATCAGTGACAACAGTGTAAAATCAGATTTGTTGTTTTTATATATATATATATATATATATGTATATATATATATTTACACACACACATACATACAGGGTGCAATGGGTAAACTGTTGCCACTTTGTATTTTTAATTTTGCCTATGTGCACGGTTTGTTTTTGATTTTGTTGACCACACAGTATAGTAGGGTCAGTCGGGCAGTGTGAGAAAGACAGTACCATGACGCAATTCACTCTACCAGAAATTTGGAAATGACATGCTGTATTGCTTGGCATTTGCATCAGAAGCTCAAATATGAGCATTTCAGAGTGTTTGGGTGTCAATCTTAGGACAGAGCAGAGAGGATTCGGAAAGAGTTGGAGGAGTCTAACGGTGATTAGGAATCTATGGCAGCTTGGAAAACTCACTGATTGTTCTCAGACAAGAAAAGGACTCCTGAATTTGTTGGTGAGATTCAGGCTATGAATGACAACGATCCTTTCAAGTCAATCAGGTACATGTGAGTGTCTGAGTTTCTTATCAGGCAGGTAATACATGAATGAAGACATTCGGTATTCCTTATACAAGATGAGAGAGGGCCAATTTTTATCCCAAGTCATCAAGGACAAGAGCAAAGACTGTGCTACAAAGCTTTTGAACAAACTCAAGCACCACCTCCAACCAAACATGCTTTGGTTTTTCTCAGATGAGAAAAATTTCTGCCAGGATCAGATAGTGAACACACAGAACAACTGTTGGCTTGCCGTGTCCCCAAGACATGTACTGAGAGTGATAAAAATCAAACATCCAGTCAACGTCATGGTGTTTGGAGTGATCACTAGTGATGGTGACATTATGCCTCCATTCATCTTCCCACAGACTTAACACGGAGGCCTACATCAAGTGCCTGGAGGAGGTAGTGCTGCCCTGGGTGAAGAGGGTGGCTGCTGGAAGACCTTATGTCTGGCAACAACATTCTGCACCCTGTCACACAAGCAGGAGAACCCAGTCATGGCTGTATAACAATTTCTATGACTGTATCACCCCTAACATCTGGCCACCTAACTCCCCAGACTACAACCCCCTTGATTATTGTGTGGAGTGCAGTTGAGTAAGAGACCAACAAAACTCCTTGCAACACCAAAGATGAACTGAAGGCAAGGATTATGGCAGCATTCACCAACTTAAACAAGGAGACTCTCCAAAAGTGTTGCAGGAGATTCCAAAGTCGTTTGGCGGCCATGGTTGAAGCCAATGGTGATTTTATTGAAGAAATTTATTCTTTAGTATTTCAAGATATTTTTATTTAATTTTTATAAATATATGTTAAAATGAGATGTTGGTGTTATTCGAATTTTTGTGTAATTTAGACATCAATTTATTCACTGCACCCTGTGTATGTATATATAGGGTTTGAAGTGGTGTACAGATATTGTATATCGAGAAAAAAGGGGACTGAACCTGGAACCATGTGGTTGGTAAGCAAGCTACTTACCACACAGCCATTCCTGCACCTATGTGTAAACAGAGAACCAAGTAGACCTCTCCAAAGCATTTTAACCAAAATCATCCCATCTAATTTTCAGACAATAGTGCATTGATAACTATATTACACAATTGTGTCCTTCCTACATGATCACGAGATTTAGCAACTATTTCTAGCATGTCAAATGACCACATAGAGGCTTCTATGCCGGCTCAGGTAATTAGTGATACCATCTGGCAAAACGACAAGATCAAGATGTATGGAAAACTATTGAAATGTAGATGTCTACTACATAAAAGCCAGCAGGGAAAACAATGGATACTTAATCAGTAATTATTATTAATTATATATTAATTGAGGTTAGATGAACTGAAAGAAAATGGTAAAAAGCCAAACTATATGCACGACAAAATTTTGTCTTCTACACACATCCTCTCGGCTCAAACCCTTCCAAGACTGACATTGTATCCCTCCAATGAATCCCTGGTTAATTCAGCTAAGAGTACATGTGAACTTCACAATTTGAAGTGGCAATACACCAAATTATTATTATTATGTCAGGAAGCTTGGACATGCTTCTTTAGTGAACTGCAAACAAACTACACCATCCAAAACAATAGGCAAGTCATAGTTTACAACCATCTCTATACAAATGGTAGAATTTACTAACTTTAGTGGTGGTTGTCTAATTCCAGGTCAGTTCTCACTCAAGGAAGTCTATAATCAAACATTCCATTTCAGGATTTTTCTTTTTAATGAATAAATCTAAGACCTCATTATGCAATGGGCCCTATTTTTTAAGATAGTAAGATATGATATTGGAGTTATTCAGCTGCTATTTTTAGTAAATGAGATAGACAAAGACTTCCTCAATGACTCAACTAACTTTGGTAGCTGTTAGCAGTGGTAGGTGTTCTGGAAACTCATTAAGCAAACATGCTATACTGTAAACATCTAAGATCAATATAGACTAGAAAAATATCTTATTACTAAAATCTTTGCCAAGATGAATAAGTTTTCTTTGGGCTGAGAAACGGAATGACACTCGAGGAAAAAAAATCCCTCCACTTAATGCCAGGTTTATAAGAGCATTGCTTGTTAACTCGGAATAACACTTCAGTTGATGGGGTTGTTTGTTAAACCATGGAGCGGGGGACAAATGGAATAGGAACGCATTACAAGCTGCATCAAAATCAATCAAGTTTCACTACCAGCAATCAATTCTTATCCAACAGAAATAACTAGAATAAAAATAAAGTACAAAAAAAAAAAAGCAGAGAAACAAAATAAGCATTTCTAATTTAAAACAGTGATTGATTAACTGGTTGCATATTGAATGTCTCTCAGCTGATAAATGTGTACGGGAAAGATGACCGAGATGATGGAAATGATCATGTAATGTGAAGGAATCAGAAGAGCGGATATGACGATAAGCAATATCACACGCGATGATGGGCAATATACAATACCACAGAGAGATAGGATAATACACAATACAACACAGTGATAGGATAATAGACAATATCACAATGATATGATAATACACAATACCACAATGATAGGATATGTGCAATATTGAATTATTTGTGATATTGTTTATATCACTAATTACTCTCCCACCATGACTATTGTGGTTTCAATTCCTGGACAGGGCAGTAAATTCCGTTCTTGAGCAAAACCCTTCGTTTCATGCTGCTCCAGTCCACTCCAGCAGGAAATGGTGTAACCCTGCAGTAGACTAGCATCCAATTCAGAGAAAATGTTGCGGACTGTCACTTATGTGCCATGGAAACTGGGGAACCAGTCCTAGAAATCTCAGGACTCCAGGCAGTAATGTCCAAGAGTTGACGATGATGATGATGAATAACATTCTACTACCATTACTGCTACCGTGATCAACTGCATTACCACTGTGACTACTATGACCACAACTAACACTGCTGTGACCACCATTGTCGATGTATTTATATGCTTCCTAACCATGTCAGCAGGAATTGGACAGGAAAATTAGAAGCTTAAGACAAGAAGTTTGTGAACATCTGACAAAGATGGAGAAACAAGAGAAGGAGAGAAAAAGGAAGACGGGATTAAATTTGAAGATAATCTGCACCTAAGACATTAGCAATGGTGTTCCGTCGAGATAAAGCTCTTAATTGATGGAAAGAAGGATTAGCTGACTTCGCATCAAGTAATAACACTGGGTAAGAGGAAGGGGGGCACTATTGGCATACGCACCCACATTTAACCAGGATGTATTAAGTAGGAGCAATATACTAGAATTGTTACTATTATTATTATTATTATTATAATTATTAGTAATCTTTTATTTTTTCCCC
>NC_068990.1:85964460-85968910 GCF_001194135.2 Octopus bimaculoides | reverse complement strand
GTCAACCTGAGCAAATATGTCCTACCCCCATTCCCAGCTGCGATAAATATTTCTCCTTGATCTTCCTCTTCGGTATTAAGTCTGTACCCATCCCCCCCCCCACACACACACACTGGGACTTACTCCACCCACCCCTCCATGCCTCCCAACGCTAATACACAAAAGCCAGCAAACTGAACATGGATGTGTAGTTAAGAAGTTCAATCTGCAACTACAGTAGTTCCATGTTCAAATTCCACTGCATAGAAGTCTTGTGGAATTTGGAAGTTAAACAGCGTGAAGTCTTGTCTCAGGTGACAGATATAATCCATTACCCAGCGTAACTCAACCTAGCCACTGAAGTCCTTAGCAGAGACCATTCTGTTGCAAATGTTCGGACCAGAACATCCTCTTTTCCTCCCACCAGTCACCTAAAAATAACATAGCTGTTACCCTTCCTTCTTTGACTGAGTCCCTACAATTTTGTTTTTAAACTTTCTCTAGTCATAGCTATGTCATTAAGAAGCTTGCTTTTCAACCAGATGGTTCCAGGTTTGATCCCACCACACAACACCTTGAGCAAGTGTCTTCTATTATAGCCCCAGGCTGACCAATGCTTTGTGAGTGAATCTGACAGACAGAAACTGAATGGAAGTCTCATGCACACATGTGAGTGAGTGAGGAGTGAAGGATTGAGTGAGGAGAGAGAGAGAGAGAGAGAGAGAGAGAGAGAGAGAGAGAGAAAGAGAGATAGAGAAAAAGAGAGAGAGAAAGAGAGAGAGAAAGAAAGAGAGAGAGAGCAACTACTACTTGGCAACTGGTGTTGATTCGTCCTCACAACTAAGCAATTCAACAAAACAAAAATGCTGGAATATGTACCACATTTGAAAGTAAAAGATAAGAGAACATGAAAGTAATAAAAGATACCATCACCATTCTCTTCTCTGAGCAGAATAACTAAAATGAAAACCCCCTAATATTATTACTGCTGAAGCAATAGAAAGGTAGAAATAATGACATCACAGACAAGATATATTGCTATGTTTAATATAGCTCTCTACACGGAGTTCAAATCACATCAAAGGCAACTTTTGTCTTTTATCCCTCCACAGCTAATAAAATAAATATCAATCAGGTGGTATGAAAGTTGAGCAAATCAATTAGGTTTCTCAAATTTGTGACCTGCTTCCCATATTAAATCATTATTACTATTATTGCAATAAAGTAGTGAGTGATAGAATCGGTCACGTTTTTCAGACAAAATGGTGGCAGTGGATGATAGTTTCTGCAGAGCTAACAAAAATGCTTTGCAATAATTATTTCCATCTCTTTACATTATATGCACAAATTTCAGAGAGGGTGACTATGTTTGATCCTTCCATCATCAAATACTGGGGTAGATTTTAATTGACTGTCTCCTAGTGTCGTTATTGTTGCTGATATTGCTCGTGTTGTCAGTTCTGTGTATTTCACATTGATGATAATAAAACAGTTATGCTGTGACTGACTGACTAAGATGAACAATATAATCTAAAAGGTTTCCACCCAACCGCTGACTGCTAAAAACAGCAGCCAAATCTCTCTCAAATCACACTATCATTTTCAGAAATGAGACTCTACATTGATTGAATTAATGTAGATCCAGAAACTTCTACCACTAAAAATTGGATCTCCGCATTTGACCATTCAGCTGAATCTCGAACTGGATGTAAAAGGAAAAAAAAAAATTTTTTTTTCAGTAAGATTACAAAGATACTACAAACAGGTATTAAATGTTTCAGTTATTAATACCTTGTAATAATCTGAGTAATCATCATTTTAACGTCTGTGTTCCATGCTGGCATGGGTTAGATGATTTAGCAGAATCTGACATGCTCCATGTCTGCTTTGCCATGGCTTCTATGGCTGGATACTCTTGCTAACACCAACCACTTTACAGAGTGTACTGGTTGCTTTTCTTCAGGCTCCCTAATATCAGAGCAGAATCGTAAATATATTTCCTCTGGATGAACATACAGGAAACAATCATTGTAAACAAAATTATATCTAAAAAACAGTTAAAGTTCCCTACTAAAACAGACAAGTAACAAGAGCAAGGGAAGCCATGAATTTTATCTTCAGCAAGGTACGTTTCTTCCATCTCCCCCAACACTACAGGGGTCTTCTCTTGCACGCCCCCAACACTATAGGGATCTTGTCTTGCAAGTTACTCTAGTGCTAGTGCCACAAAAGAAAGCATCTAGTACATGAAGTGATTGGCATAAGGAAGGGCATCCAGCTGCAGAAACCACGCCAAAGCAGACACTGGAGTTCAGTGCCAATCTCTGGCTTGTTGGTTCCTGTTATCCATCATCATATAAGATCCAACAGTTCCTAACTTTAGCGCCAATTGCAGTACCATTATACTATTATTGCAGTACTATTAACACAAACCTGTAACCTTTTGGTTGATAGGCATTGTACCAACCGAGCCAGCAGTAATTCTAACAGATGATTGTAAAATATAAACATATGTATTACTAAAAAACAAATGTGGAATATAAAACACATGTTATTAAGAGACATGTGGAATATAATCAACCTACAAACTTCATGTGTGTGGGTGTCTGTCTACGCACATGCATAAAACATGTATAATTGCATGCTAGGGTGTGTTCTTGAATATATGCACCACATCCCAACACTAACAAACATTAAATAGACAAGAAATAGCAACAAGTTGAAGACAAAGCTTACAAGTTTTGGAGTGATTGAAGTGAAATCTTACCTAAATTTGGGTGAACTTCATACAGATTATAATTGCTCTGCGTCAACATTCGCATATCCGGACGGAATTTTTCTATGAGAACATCAATTACCTCTTTGGCGGTTGCGGTGCTGGACACTCGGATGCATTTAGTTGCAACCTTGGCGCCAGCATCTTGGAAAAAGAATCGCATAACCCCATGGAACTCGAGGTTCTGTAAAGAAAAGAGAAAATAGAATCAATAAAAAAGTTATTTCTAATACATCATCATCATTTAACATCCGCTTTCCATGCTAGCATGGGTTGGACAGCTTGACTGAAGACTGGCAAGCCAGGAGGCTGTACCAAGCTCCAATCTGATCTAGCAAGGTTTCTACAACTGGCTGCCCTTCCTAATGCTGACCACTCAGAGGGTGTAGTGGGTGCTTTTTTTATGTGCCACCAGCACTGGCATTGACCACACTCGAATGGTGCTTTTTATGTGCCACCAGCACGTCTTACGTGTCTATATCTTACACTGGGTACATCTTACCTTTCACTCTGAGCAAGAACTAGTCAGGCAGCACTGGCATTGACCATACTCGTATGGTGCATTTTACGTGTCACCAGCAGAGGAGCCAGTCCGGTGGAACAGGCATCGACCACATTCGAATGGTGCTTTTTATGTGCCACTGGCACCGGTGCCAGTCAGGCGGTACTGGCATCGGCCACGACAATGATTTCACTTGACTCAACATGTCTTCTCAAGCACAGCATATTACCCAGTGATTGAAGGGTACTCTTAAATGGGTTGGTTATGCAACACTGGCATAGGTCACAGCTCTGGTTCTACTTGGCTTACTGGGTCTTCTCAAGCATGGCATATCTGCAAAGGTATTGGTCACTTGTCATTGTCTCCATGAGGCCCAACATTCGAAGGTCATGCTTCACCACCTCATCCCAGGTCCTCCTGGGTCTACCTCTTCCACATATATTTCTGTGTGCTTTCTCTGTTCATTCAGATAAGCTACAGAAATTGTTGCACACGTGCACATACAATCACAAACATTTTTCAGACATTTAGCTGTTATTTTTAGCATACCAAGTTTCATAGTGAGGGCTTCACATGCCATTATCCTTTTGCCATTTCACTATAAATTTACGCATGTGGAAACGGAAAAAATAGCCACTCATTTTCACTTTTAGACAGTGGGATGGGGTGATGAGGAGAGTTGATCAATTTTGGAGATTTTCATAAAAAATATGAAATTTTTACACCTTTTTTTTTTTAAATAAGGCAATTTAAGTTAAATGATACCCATTTTATTTATTATTATTATTACTCCTTGCTGAAATCACCAACATCAAAAATAAAACAGGATGGCGGTGGTGGTGGAGCGGGTACCGACAGCCATCCTGACTTTTATAAATAGAATCTGTTCTTAGTTTCTAGCTTTGAGACAGCGTAATGAGGTAGACGGGTGGAGGAGAGAAACGCATCACACATATGCAGACATGCACAGCAAACGCAGACATTTATGCATTGACATGCTTATCATCATCATCATCATCATCATCGTTTAACGTCCGCTTTCCATGCTAGCATGGGTTGGACGATTTGACTGAGGACTGGTGAAACCGGATGGCAACACCAGGCTCCAGTCTGATTTGGCAGAGTTTCTACAGCTGGATGCCCTTCCTAACGCCAACCACTCAGAGAGTGTAGTGGGTGCTTTTACGTGTCAC
>NC_068990.1:85960452-85963826 GCF_001194135.2 Octopus bimaculoides | reverse complement strand
AGCGCACCCACCCCCACTACTAACTTGGTCGCCCAGATAGCGGAAGCTATCGACTACCTCTAGTTTTTCACCCTGGAATGAGATAGAAGTTGTTTCCTGTTTGTTTGCAGTCTTTATTGCACCTGAACATCTGCCACAAACAAAAACTAACTTGCTAGTTAACCTGCCTTTGATGTTGCTGCACCTCTTATGTGTCCATAGCTTGCACCGGGTACATCTTATAGAGTTACTACCTACTCCTTTTCTACATACTTATGCGCATACAAGCAGAGAGACCACAATGCTTATGTAACCTTCACCAAGATATTATACCACACCCCAGTCTAAGAAGTCCTACAAATGCTAAATGCTCTGGTTCCTTTTCGTTAGACAATAAACAAAGTATATAATAAAAGGAGTCAGCTTCTATTACAAAATGTTGGGATTAAACTTATCAAATTACAGACTAAAAAGTTGTTTTCTTAATAGAAATATAATAGTTTAATTAAATTTAATAAAGTAAAAATACATGGGGGATGGGAAATTTATTTCCTGGTTTAAACAGTAATTTAATTCTATTCCTCCTCACTGAACAGATGTCACATCAACAAACGATCTCTCAAGAACATGGCTATGTTCTAGAAACGGTACACTCTCTGATGTAGCCCACTAAGTGTAAGACATTAGTTGTTGCTATATGAACTACATTCTAAGTGGGACTCCCTTATCTGGAATGGTAAAGATAACACACATACATACACACACCCAAATATTCTAGATAATTATCACAAGTAAAATAAAAAGGGGGGGGGGGGGTATTTTACCGATAGACAAACAACTTCTAATTACCAACCAACATGTTATAATCACCACCGTACTGTTACAAGCAGCATCCTCCATGTCTTTACTGCTACTAAAACGCCTGCCGCTCCATTTCCAGTAGAAAACTACGTACCAAACATCCATCAAACTATCCATACAAAAAGCTAACAAAGAACACTCTACAGCAGGGGTTCTCGGCCATTTTTTTGCCTGCAGATCTCTTTGATTCCAATGTTACTCCACTGGACCCCTATTGCCAGTTGAAATTTTAAAATACTATTATATTTTTATAATTAGGTACAGGAGTGGCTGTGTGGTAAGAAGCTTGCTTCTCAACCACATGGTTCTAGGTTCAGTCCCAGTGCATGGACCCCACCCATGGACCCGAGGTTTGTGTGGACCCCATTCATGGACCCTAGTCAAGAACCACTGCTCCACAGGTTTACATCAACTTTCATTCCAAGCAAAAGCAACTTTACTTAAAAAACAATGGGAAAACATTTTAAAATCTTTGTTGGCTTATATTTGTTTTAATAAATGGTTTGCACATATTTTCACTCGTATTTTGATTTTCCAGTTCAGTATTGGCTTTTAGATGTTTTCTTAAATTTTTCATGCTTTTTAACAGGGCTGTGGAGTCGGAAACAATTAAGGGGTAGCTGGAGTCAGAGTCAGTAAATCTATACCGACTGATTCCGACCCACAATATCTTTATTCTTTGATATAAACTAGTTACAAAAAATAGACCTACTCAAAGAACAAGCGTATGCATATGTTTTATGAGTTATGTAGACCACAATCAATTACATAAAGCGGAGTCAGAATTGGAGGTGCCAACAGTACAAGAGTCAGAGTCGGAGTCAAAGTTTTTTGTTTTGACTCCACAGCCCTGATTTTAAATATGTTCACCAAGCCTGACGTAAAGTCTGATAAATCAACAGAAATTGAGATTTATTTATTTATTTTCCATTACTTTCTCTACAAAATGATCAAGTTGAAAAAGAGGAAAAACCAGAAGTTGAGGCATGCCTGTATATGGCTTTGAGTAGATACGTTTCCTCCACTCACTGGTACTGACTTGGTCATCAACAACACTTAAACCTTACGCACGGCACTTCCAAATTCTGCTTCCGTTTCTGACATTCATAGAACCATAATTCAGAATGGCTTTGCCTAAATTTCTCAATGAATCTCCCTACTGGTAGGTCTGGTGGTGGAGACAGGATTGCTTCGCTTCTAAACTGAAACCAAATGTTACTAATTGTGAAGAATTCTACTTAGCAGTACAGTGTAGTGTATGAGGTGGTTACATACTACAGTAGGCGATGCAGTTGGTGCGTAAGTTTTCTCATTGAGACACACTTCAGATGCCAGTTAGACACTACCACTTCCACCTCCTCCTCACTCTCATTAACAGCTGGAACCAGTATTACATATTCCTACTCCTACACATGACCAAATTTCTTTACAATGTCTGTGTCTGCTATCGGTGTGTGGAGGGGTGTTACCATTTTGTTCCCCCCCTTACCCTTAGTTATAAGATCTCTAATAAGGAACATGGGATATTCATGCCTTTCTTGGAAGCTTAAAGCAATATGAGAAATCACTTAAGCTTGGGTTCGGTTCATCAACAAAAATAATATTCATTTCCAGAAGTTTAACGTTATGGTTGTTTCAATGCAACACTGTGATTATAAAAACAAAGTGAACTGAGGGGTGTGTGTGTGTGTGTGTAGGAGAGAGCATGTCTGTAGCTGAGCATTAAAACATTCTCATGTATGTGTGTGAGCATGTGTAAATATGTGTATATGTAAGTGTAAAGCACACACACAAGACAAAAGGTTTACACACACACAGAGAGGCCCCTTGTTTATTGTTTAACCTTAGATCAAGTTTGATCAGGCAGCATCTATGACTAAAAGCAATCTAGCCATGGCTGTTCCTTCTCTTTTTCTTTATCAAAATGATGTAATATATTTCCCACATGAGCAACACAAAAACATTACACAGCAATAATCGTTTGAATAGTATACATTAAAATAAATACACAAAATATGTATGATACAGTTTTATGTAAATGTTACCATGCCTAAGTGTGTGTGTGTGTGTGTGTGTGCATACCCACATGCATATATGTGCCTATAAATGTGTGTGTCTTATATAATTATTAATGCGAGATTGGTACCTCCTGGAGATTAGTTGGCAAGTGTAAACACAAAACATCTGACTGCTGTTTACACTGCCTGCCACTATAGTTACTACTACTGGTGCTACTGCTGCTGAAATAGCAAACTTGTCTGAATTTTACAATGGCACAAGACGACTTAAGATGGTACTTATTTTTAATACCATGTGCCAGGAACAGAGGTTAACAGTCTTACACTACCACACTTTGGTCACCAAACTATAATTAATTTTAAAACTTCAAATATTTCACAACATTTTTGTTTCCTGTATGGCAGCACCACCATTTCTTGATAACTTCATACATATTACAGCTATATAAATTTAGTCAAGCGTAATAATGGAGAGAAATTTAATACAAAAACGTCAAGCCAAAAATTAGAAGGCAC
>NC_068990.1:85958262-85960431 GCF_001194135.2 Octopus bimaculoides | reverse complement strand
GGGGGGGGGGGGTGGCTTAATATTTGAGTACACCGTGACTACCAAACATTTTTGGTACCTATATTATCAGTTATATAATTTGTATATCTTTCTTTTTTTTTTTTTTGCACTCAAGTAAACAAGTTTATAAAAGTTGGATCATGGTTTCTTTTTAGTTTAAGTCTGAAATCAGTTACAATTTTGGTTTGTCTCAGACCATAAACCTCATTTTTAGAGGAGGAACATTTTTGTAATTTTTTAAATATTTTCTCTACATTTTCACGATCAGCTTTGTTATTCTGAAGAGGGCCAAATGGTTGAGAAGTTCACTGTGTGTGTGTGTATGTGTGATGTATTTGTTTGACTAAACTCTTTAAGGCAGTGCACCAGCATGGCCATAGCCCAATAACAAACAAATAAAAAATAAGAACCAAGTGTGGTTTTAAGGATGGGTAAGTATATTATTAGCTTTAGTTCAAAGATTCCAAATTCAAATCCATTCTGGTTTATGTCTAGAAATACGACACCTGGTGACGATCATTAAAATAAGTTTTAACAGTCCAAAAATCTTATTTCACTTTGTTGGGAGAAGACAGTCATTTTTGAAAGAGATTTACAAATTAGGCCACCTCCACAGAACAACCAATAGAAATGGATATATTGGTGAAAATCAAAACGAGTAAAGGATGTTTATAAAAAAATTGACATCGAGAGTGAATACAAAAAACCAAAAATGTCAAACAAAATGATTATACTGCAGACCTGTTTAAACCAATAGCAACATGAAAGGAAAACTTAAGACCATGATTCATTTGTATCATCATCGTTTAACGTCCGCTTTCCATGCTAACATGGGTTGGACAATTTGACTGAGGATTGGTGAACCAGATGGCTACACCAGGCTCCAATCTGATCTGGCAGAGTTTCTACAGTTGGATGCCCTTCCTAACGCCAACCACTCCGAGAGTGTAGTGGGTGCTTTTACGTGCCGCCGGCGCAAAGGCCAGTCAGGCGGTACTGGCAATGGCCACGCTCGAAATGGTGTGTCTTTTATGTGCCACCTGCACGGGAGCCAGTCCAGTGGCACTGGCAATGATCATAATGGTAGGTTAAGAATGATGGCACCTCTCACTGCAATGCGACTCACCCTGCTTGAAAATACCTTGTGGTATTTTGTTCTACCTCGGTTACATAGACACACAGATAGTCCCTTGTCGCTGCCACCAGTGATTTACCAGTTGGAAACCTTTCACTAACACCACCATTGCTCACCAAATAAAATAAAGCTATTTACCAATACTCTTAAAACAAATGGTGTATTCTTGTTAAGAATATGAACATAATTAGGCTAATTGTAATTAGGCTGAGTCAGATACAGTAAGTGAACAGTTAAGTCAGTGAAAATACAAGGAATAAGAAACTGTGCGAAGATGTACTATTGACATGAACGGATATATAAACTTTCAGTGTTTGAAGAACATGTTTTAGTACAAACATGCTTTAGAAGTCAATACACACAGGCATGCCATATACAGAATGGCACACCCACACATGGAGATTCTCAAGAACTGTTGAGGATTCTATGTGCGTTATCAGGTTTCGAATGTGTTAAAATTTAGTAGACATCAAAGCATTGCTAAGCCTAACATATGTAACTGTTGTTAGTGCATTAAAGTATCCGAGATTGGGAAATATTACAAAAACAAAAGGAAAAGATCTCTCTTTCTCATAAATACACACTTATGAGCATGTATGTGTATATACACATACACACACAATTTCACAACCATACACCCCATACAAATTTATATTATGTCCTTCACTGGACCAGAGAAAAGTTTGCATTTCTTATTTGGATCCTTGTGGTGGTAATGTTGTTGACAGTGGTGTGTGCGGTGTTTAAAAAACGGGCACGTCGTCCACAAAAGTTGAGGGTTTGTCAAGGTACGCTCTTTTCAGACGGTCGACAGACACAATCTCTGTACGACCATTAGCGTCGACCTTGAAGAAATTCAACCCAAGACTGCAGGTTGGGCGAGGCGCGTAAGGCAGTCTTAAGTTGCCTATGAAATCGCTCAACCATCCCATTAGAAGCGGGATGGTAGCTGGTGGTGCGTATACGATGCCTTCGATGAAAGGAGTGGAAGATTGCCAAAATTCAACAATTGTAAATTTGCCTAAGTTAAATCT
>NC_068990.1:85952161-85956847 GCF_001194135.2 Octopus bimaculoides | reverse complement strand
CGAGGGTCACCAGTTATAAGAATTGGATGAGATGTGACGGCTTGGCCGCCTCTCCCCACTTCTTATATTAATCATTAAAATCCAGAAATACAACAACACGAGGGATAACAGTAACAACAGATCAATAGTTTATTCCAGGTTGGTGTAGAACCGTTTCATTCCTGGGTGAACAGGCATGCCGCTGGGATACCAAAGGAAGCTTCGACCACATGTCAGGGTCGAGTTGGGACAGCCTGAAAGAACGTCCTGTCTCCACAGCTGCTGGATGGATAAGAGAGAGAACGCTATTGCTTTCTCTACACCTGTTGCATTGCGCATGCGTGCTCGGGTACTTCCGTTGACGGCTAATCCCTTGCACATGCGCAATGGCACTTCCCAAGATGGCGGCCACACACGCCACTACAAAAGAAACCAATCTATTAATTGAGAATAAATTAACTAAATCCTTCGTTTTGTGTTAAATAAGACGGAGAGGGAATTTTCTAGCAAGCCATAAGTGGTAATTGAGAAGCACTGAAGACATAAATAGAATTAAGAACAAGAGAGAAAAAATATGTAACACCTAAACCATTCTATCAGTCAGTGTTGTTATCTTACAGAAGCTACACCCAGACAGATCCATAATCTAAAGAAAAATGACAGACATCAAAAAATAACTCAACCTGGATTAGAACTCGAAGAGATTTCATTGAGATTAACTTCATTTTATTCTTTTGTACTTTTTATATATCTATTTTTATTTTATTTTATTGTCAAAAGAACATAAACTAGCCTTTTTCTTTCAGCACAATCTACAAGGAACTGTTAAAAGCAAAAGAGAGAAGGCAGGAAGCCAGAAGATACTACATGTAAGAGAATGGAATATACAAGTTCCATCAATTAATGTTTTGAAAGACTTTAAATGAAAACAATTTCTAATAATTCACAGCAAGAACCCAAAGTATTCATTCTTTTATACATTCTGGCAGATTCAAATATAAATCTGATTGCTATTGTTTTTTTGTTATTGAAATTTTCAAATTTAGACAAACAACCAAAGTGTCAAGAAAGGAATATCATTTATTTAATTAACCACCATTAGTTGTGATGCCAAATTCAACCATTTCAATTAACTTATGGGTAACAATTAAATTCGAACCTGGTATTTATGGTTGTTGCTGTTGTTGGCAATCTAGAGACGGATTAAAACTGTCAGAATTAATTCACACACACTCATTTCACACGCTGTGCGAAGCTGAAACCTTTTTATAGTGGTAAACCAACACCCTACTAAAAACACACACACATCATATACACATTAACACAAAGCTTATCGCACACAAACACACACTTCATTACCTCAGGACAAGTAACAATACTTTATATCTTACCTCATTTGTATCCCATACTTGAAGAGCACCCAACCACCACACTACCCAATACTTCAATAGCAAATACCACACTTCATTACTTGAGTGATACTCCCCACCCTCCATAAAATCTATACTAAACAACAGCACCTCAGTGTTGAATAAAATATTTTTTATAACTGAAATATGCTGAATTAAATTTTATCTTTGGTTTAACCAAACAATTGTACGACAAAAATATACAAGTTTACTTTTTAAACACAGATAAAATGTGCAGATATAATAAAGAGTGTTTTTTCAGAGTGTGAGAAATTCAAGAAATGGTTTTTTTTCTTCTTTTTTTTTCAACTAAAACATGACAGGTGAACAAACAGATAGACAGGTATAAAAAAAAAAATTCTGTTTTGTGTGTGTGCGTGCAAATGCTAAACAAGGTTTAAATTCTAATTTCTCACCAAATTATATCTGAAATTATATTCAAGACAAACTAGACATGAATAGAAATCATGTTAGCACAATGATTATGTGATCAGTCTTCTACGACTGTAGCTTCTTCAGTTGGTGGCTACCAGGCATTACCAGAAATGGTAAAAAGGTGGGCCCAAGATTTAGCATACCAACATTTTCCTTTGGACAAAGAGAAACTGCGCTTCTACATCCCACAGCAGATGAAAGGTAATAATGGCACACTGGGGTGTGATGTTGCGCCTCCAAAGTGAGACAGAATTAATTAAGAAAAAGAGTGTTGCAAATAGGAACTTGGAGTGATAGTTTCTAAGTTCTACAAATTAAAGTGAAACAGAAGGTACGGGTACGGTTGGGTAGTTAGGAAGTTCACTTCACAGTCACTCAGTTTTGGGTTCAATCCCACTGCATAAGAATTTGGGCAACTGTCTGCTGTAGCCTTAAGTTGACCAAAGCCTTGCGAATGGATTTGGTAACCAACAAATAAAGCCGTGTGTGTGTGTGTTCTATTTTAACCCATTCCACTCTTGCTTCTCAATCAGGTGCTTTAGCAGTTATTGCTTAACCTTAAAAATCAACCCTGATAATAAAAAACATCAAGACATTCCAGCCATGACCATTCCGTCATATTTACAAGTATTTGGGGCTACATTATCCAGTGCATCCTTTCCCTAATATAGAATTTGAGGAAAATTTGACTGCTATTTTCTGCAAGTTGAGCAACTGCATAGAAGCTCCCATACCACATCACATTTTAGCAATAAATCCACAAGCTCAATGTTTTTCACAGATATAGGTTGGGGTAGGAGTTGGGTGAGGTTGTGAGGGCGTAATGACAAATTGCTGTTTAAACTTCTAAATTTATCCAACCCCCCAACGGTGAGGAAAAATTAATTATAGGGACACAGACTGCCTTCTCATTAAAAGAAAAAAAAGTTTTTTTAAAGGGGTGGGTGGGGTGCACTGATATTTAGCAGTTTGAGAACCTCTACATTGGCTACAACAATACAAATGTGAATAAATGCTCACATTTACAAAGGGCCGTCAGACAAATGGCTTACGGGAAGAGCGGGAGCAGGAAAATGTATAAAAAACAAAAAAAAAAAATAGAAAGGAAAAAAGATAAAGAATGCTACAGCGGAAAAACTATAGTTTATACATTAAAGAATTGTTATTTTTAAACTGAATGAATATAAAAATAAATACATATACACAAATACAAAATAATTAGTGAAACAGCTTTGAACATGTCATAGCAAAGAACAGAAACTGTTACACAACTAAGGAAGTGACAGTTTAAATGCCATGCTTCGCTAAACAGAAACTCTCATGGATTAATACAAAAAAAATAAATGGAAAAAAAAACGAAGATCAAGAAGGATTTGAACTCAGAACAAAGAGATGCAACTAAATGCTGAAAGTAGTTTGCTCGTGTAGTGTTTTAATTAAAGATATGTGAAATCACATTGTGTGATAGTTAGTGGGTATTGAGCTCATGATAAGGTTGTGAGTTCCATTCCTAAACCAGGCTGCATGTGTCCTTGAACAAGTTACTCTATTTCACCATTTACTTCACTAAAATAAGTACGAACCAAGTGCTGGTGCTGCCCGCCCCCCTTCTAGCTGTCACATTTGTGTATTCCACTGGGATATAGATAGGATTTGTCTACTTGTGACTTCATGATCAATCCACATTACTCCATAAAAAGCGTAGGGGCCAGTTTCTCGATTTCTCAAGTGTATATCATCTCATCATTTAACGTCTGTCTTCCATGCTGGCATGGGTTGGATTGTTTGACAGGAACCAGCCAGGTAAAAGACCACCCCCAGGCTTATTGTGTTTTGGCATGGTTTTACGGCTAGATGCCCTTCCTAACACCAACCACCCCATTAAAAGTGACATTGATCACATTTTAACGTGGCTATTTCTATGTCCTAGTCCGGATCGACTACCCCCTCCACTTTCCTATTTCTGCAGCAGTAGCTGAAGAGTTCGTAGATACAAAAAGAATGAGAGTGGACACCCTTGCTAGACTGGGCATGATTTTAAATAACAAGGGAACAATTTGATCTGACTACCAAGACATTGAAGTGTGGATGCCACTAGACATTAAACTTGTGGACACAGGACTGAAACTAACTGCACAGAGGACAGTCCCGCAAGCAACAATTTAGGGGAACCCTATTGAAAGCTTTATATTCATGCATATTGCACAGAACTCCATAGAATCCAGGTTTTTTACATCTACAATGTATTGCAGAAGACAGTACAGCAAAAACTAATAATAATAATAATCCTTTCTAATATAGGTACAAAACCTGAAATTTCATGATTACATCGACCCCAGTACTTGACTGACACTTATGTCGTCAACCCAGAAAGGATGAAAACAAAATCAATCTCAGTGGAATTTAAACTCAGAATGTAAAGATGGCCGAAATGCCACAAAGCATTTTGTCCAGCATATTACTGATTCAGCCAGCTTGTCGCCTTTAATAATAAATGTTGTTGGCACTCCGTCGATGGTTCCTGTTGATCTGATCAACGAAACAGCCTGCTCGTGAAATTAACGTGCAAGTAGCTGAGCACTCCACAGACACGTGTACCCTTAACGTAGTTCTCGGGGATATTCAGCGTGACACAGTGTGACAAGGCTGACCTCTTTGAATTACAGGTACAACAGAAACAGGAAGTAAGAGTTGTGGTGAAAGAGTACAGCAGGGTTCGCCATCATCCCCTGCCGGAGCTTCGTGGAGCTTTAGGTGCTTTCGCTCAATAAACACTCACAACGCCCGGTCTGGGAATCGAAACCGCGAGTCCGCTGCCCTAACCACTCGGCCATTGCGCCTCCTAATAATAAATAATGAGGTC
>NC_068990.1:85950326-85952107 GCF_001194135.2 Octopus bimaculoides | reverse complement strand
GGGGGGGGGGGACAAAGTCAACATTAATAGGATTTCAATGCACAAGGTAAATAGAAATTAAATAATAGTAATAATAATTTAGGTCAAAGAAGAAAAGTGTTTGTTTGTCTTAGGCCGAGAAGGAATAAACCATATTGTTTGTATGACGAGCAGAAAGGAACCCTACTCCACTTTCCCACAACACACATAACAGTGTTTGACTTTTTGAAGAAGAATAAAGCTCACAAATGGTTCCAACTTAGAACCGTAAATCACAACTCAGTGGAGCAAAGAGACCTAATTTATCAGAGAATATTGTTGTTCGGACAATTAAAACATTTCTTTTATTAAAAAAAAAAAAAAGGTTGTATATATGTATGTGACTTAGAGGATGGTAAAAGTAACAATACATGGGAATATTACTTCTCAGCTAGACATGTCACACTAAGATTCACTGAATAGAAAAAATTCAGGTTAGTCACACTTGGATTTACTTTTTATTTAAATTCATTATTTTCTTTTATTTCTTCCAACTTCTATATTCGCCATAAATAAATATTCCTAATATTGACATGAAGTAACACGATGCCAGAATGACAAAAGATAAGGTCAGTCATGTTTGTAATACTGCGTTGTAAGTCAAGTAGTTTGCTTTGCAAGTGCATTGCTTTGATTTGAAGTCTACCTGAATAAGTATCTAGTATATACAGCTCACGTCTGGCACATATAATATAGCCTTTTGAGTAAATTTGGTAGGGCAGAACCTGTCGAGAAACCCGTTTCTGTATGTACATCTACATACATATGCATTTGTGTGTGTGTATTTGTCCACCACAATCCCCATTTTTTCACACTAGTGCACTTACCTACCCACCCACCTTTTCTGTTCCTTTATCGCTTCCCTCTCTCATATTTGCCTTCTATCTTCAGAGTATACTTTCACCATCTCTCTCTCACCAGTTGGGAAAGCCATGTATTCACCTTTCTAGCAATACACCACTTCCTGTCCCTCTATCATACTTTTACATCTTCAATACTATACTCGGTTGAGGAGTCTTGTTTTGAGAGTACTTGGTCGTCCTCAGCAGTGCTGAAAACAGCGCCTAGTACACTCTGAAGTGCCTAGCATAAGGAAGGGCGTCAAGCTGTAGATACTATGCCAAAGCAGACACTGGAATTCGGCACAGCCCGCTGGTTTGCTGATTCCTGTTGAACCGTCCAACCCATACTAGCATGGAAAAGGTATACATAAAACGCATCAGGTAAACAGCATAAACGTATTATGCTCGTGCCTCAGGTCAACTGAAATACGACCATCCTGTCTCATGATACCTAAGGCTATTATTACCCAATGTGCCCTTCACATGCAATAAAGGAGCAGCAATAACCTCGCCAAGTAAAAAACCCTCTTCGTGCTCGTTTGTCTTGCTATAAATGGTAACCAAACGTCTCTAATATCCTACCATCTTAGGAAGAAGATACTTGGACGTGACTGTACAAGGGAAAAAACAACTAAGAAATGAATTAACAATGAAGAGATACTATACGGTCGTTTGACCTACTAGAAATAACCAAATCACATCCTATTGTCTTTAATAAAAAGTCATCATGTAATGTTTTTCTACATATACTCTCGGGCGAGGGGGGGATGGTAAATTTTTATATTAACACCTGCAACTCGGATTTTTTTTGCGTGGAATCAAGTACCCTGACCTAATATGCTGCAAATCCCTTACTTTGGTTCGGAAGAGGGGGACCCCCCCCCTCCATCCCGGAATCACTGGAATTTTTTTTTTTTTTTT
>NC_068990.1:85944988-85950091 GCF_001194135.2 Octopus bimaculoides | reverse complement strand
ATTTAAAATAAATATATCTTAATTGTTGTGTGACAAAGTATATGTATTCTGAAGATAAAAAACATAGTAGCTTTCAAAAACACCCTAAATGTATGGACTATAGCTTGTGTGTTTAAGAGAAAAAAACATTTTACAGAAATAAATTTTCCAGAGTGTGAATTACATGGTTCGTTATTAAATATATCCCCCTCGCGTAAGGGATTTGCAGCATATTCAGAGGTCAGGGTACTTGTTTTCAAGCAAAAAATCAGAGGTGCGGGTGTTAAAATAAAAATTTACCGGAAAAATGACTGAGACACCTTTGACCATATATATCGGCTACATTTTGACTCTAGAATTTTTTATTATTTTGAAAATTAATGGAAACTGTGCTTTATTTCCAATTAGAACTGCCAGTCACGAAAGATTTTAATTATAATCACAAAAGAAAAGAGGAATAAAACAATAAGAACGAAAATAAAAATTAAGCAAAAACATTTTAAAAGCCTTATCAAAACAGTAAACCTGTTAAGAGCTTCGTTATTCATCTGACACAATATTACAGTTCATACATAATGTTACTTTAGTTTAATCTTTCATATTTTCACACGGTTAAAAGGTTAAAAACAGTTTTACAACAACTCACAGCACTTCAGAAGTCAATGGTATTCACACAAAAATAAAATAAAATAAAATACTTCATCTTTGCCGCCAATCTAATCAAACACACTTAGAAGCGATTATATATATACACACACACACACACACAGATACACTGGAGATTAATAGAAAGCACACATACACTGGATACACAAACGATTACAACAGGCGGTGGTTACACACATTCGAAACGAAGTTAAAAGCTAAAACATGGATCTCTGTCGGTTTCTAAGCGGACTACTGTAGATGTCCGATCAACTGAACTAATGTAACCAATGAATTATAGCTGTAGGTTACTAAGTATTGCACAGAACCGTCGTGAAACTGTAACAAAATGGCTAATCAAAGTTAAAACCTACAAAAGCTGAAGAAAACAAAAAACTGTAGTACAAGGCCAGGACGGTCCAATCTCTTCCCTCACCCGGTCCCCTACACAATTATTCACGGCACCTCCCGAACATGTTATAAGTTACTTTAATCGAAAAGTATCGGCAGCAGACCATAAAGTGCCGCCTCCAAAAAAGCATCATCCGGCTCGCACCGCACCCTCTCACCCCCATCGCTACTGCTAGCGGCCCTTTCAGAAAGGTACTTAAGGAAAACTCGAAAAAAAAAAAAAAAGTATTGTATCATTTATCATGAGTATTTAATGAGAAACTGGTTAAGATCAAAACATTGTTCAGATACATAAATATAAATAATAAATGCTAGCTTAAACAATTCATTTATTTTGTAATTGTTCCATGGCTTTCCTTGCACTGTGACTGGCCGAGGCCATTCAATACGTTATTATTGAGCGGAAAATTATTACTCGCGCAGAGAGAGAGAGAGAGAGAAAGAGAGAGGGGGGGACAGAAAGAGACAATGTGCGCGCGCGTATATGTATAATGAAGTTTATTTCTTCAAACAAGAGATTAAAGGCTCAATGGGAAATTTTTCATAATATAAAACATTGATTAAACGGTATGACATCAAGAGCATACAAGAAAATTAGCATACATGATCTATTTATTTTAGTTTCCTTGGCCACTAATCCAAATTTGTTAATGAAATGAGTATTTATAGTCTTTGTCAGCGGGTCATGCTGCATTTGATTGCGATAGAATACTTTCCAGTACAGAGACTTTACAAGGAGGGTGGTATTTGAGCTTTCTTGAATTTTCAGCTGGTTTTAGTTAAGCCTGGTAGTTTTGTGTCTTGTTTTTTTTAAATATATCAACGCAATGGAAATTTGCAAAGAAATTTTTTTAGAAGAAAAAAATTTGTGTGCACCCATTCAATAGATGACACTTCTTATAAAAAGCTCTCACACTGGAATTTAAATACGAGTGACATGGTGAACTTTAGAAAAAGTCTGCTATCATTTTACTATTCCATCTATAGATTATAACTTCGATGGGTTTCGGCCGGTATAGGCCAAAGCCATGTCTAACTTAATAGCATTACCTGGTAAAATATGTACAGGTATCCCTTTCTTTACCTGAAAACCCTAACTTTTCAAGGTCAGTGCTAGCAAAGTACACCAATGATACGGGAATAAATGTTAATAATAAATATGGGTAGAAAAGCAGCTTCAGATATATTCTTTTTCTCACTGATTTTCAAAGAAATTTTCACATCTGCAGGATGTCTGACCTGTATAACTGATCGGTGTATGATTTTTTTTTTTTTTTGGACTCAAGTAGGTATATCAGACCCGTTATGCGTATTGCATTTATTGAATACAGAAGAGGAGGAGTTTAAAAAGAACTCTGTACACTGATAAAATTCTTCTCAGAAGCCCTGCACATTCATGTATATGCAATAAATGTATGTATGCATACACTTGTTGTTGATGTTATAAATATGGTACCCTCAGCATGACTGCAACCAGATGGCTGACATCAGTAAAAGAATAAATCAATTCATGCTGGATGTAACAGTTTGAACAATTAACCAAAGTTGTTCGGTTGGTGTTTATTTATTTCTCAGTGATTTTCACAGATAAACTTGGTTAATTATACTGTCAGTTTCTAAATAAGCAGTTATCGTTAGAATTAACCAGAAAGTGAGTAAAGAAAACAAGAGTTTGGTGAAGAAGACATTTACTTAATGTTCCAGTCATGGTCACAATGAGCCCACCCTCCCAAGATAGTGGGAAACAACAAATGGTGTTAACAAGCCTGCACAAAGAAACACAGACGCACGCATACACAAAGAGAAAAACGTAACAGAGACACAACATACACACAAAGCCAAATGCAGAGAAACACACACAGAAAGAAAGAAAAACAAACAATATTCAAAGACAAACGATACAAAACATACAGGGAGGATTATATAAGTGACCTTTTAGTTCAGCCAAAACTGGATAAGGCTGTGTTAGAATCTAATTACGAAATAGTAAAGAAATACCAACGAGAGGTGAACATTTTCGACATGATCTATAGAAACAAAACATTCTGAATACAATACACATTGCTCTTAAGTGCTCTCGTTTAATCATGTGTCTTGGCACAGGCTGTGTGGTTGATACGCTCAGTTTCCAACCAAAGTGAGTTTGGGTTCAGTCTCAATGCAGGGCACCTTAGGCAAGTGTGTGTGTGTTCTAATAACGCCGCAAGCCAAAGAAAGCTTTTTAAAATAGATTTGGTATGCAGAAATTGAAAGAAGCAGCGAGCTGACAGAAACGTTAGCACGCCGGGCGAAATGCTTAGCGGTATTTCGTCTGCCGCTACGTTCTGAGTTCAAATTCCGCCGAGGTCGACTTTGCCTTTCATCCTTTCGGGGTCGATTAAATAAGTACTAGTTACGCACTGGTGTCGATATAAACGACTTAATCCCTTTGTTTGTCCCCTCTGTGTGTAGCCCCTTGTGGGCAGTAAAGAAATAGGAAACTGAAAGAAGCTTGCAATCTATGTGTATGCGTGTATATACACACACACACACACACACACACACACGTATTAGTTTTCATGTGTTTACTCACTGGTTGTAAACAAAGGCTTCATTGATGGTGTCGCTCGCTTACAGTCCACTACAAAAGTATGATCAACCAGGAGATGATGTGCGATCTTTGTAAGCAGAAGTCTCAATCACACGGTGTCGTTTGTTTCCAGGCCTCTGCTTAAACATGGTTCGGCTGTTTGTTGTTCCACAGACTGGAGATAATTACCATTCTTGAAAACAAGTGGTGGCACCTGGCTGTAGCAAACTCCGCCTCAACATACTCTTGTCTGATCCATACAAACATGGAAAAGCAGACATTAAAACAACGTGGTGTTAAATGTACATGAAAGTGTATTTTAATATATGCACATAATTGCATGTGATTGGGTACATGTTGCATGTAACTTGTACATTACAAGTGCTGCATTTGTATGCATTATGTGCACTTGCATGTCAGTATGGATTATGCTTGTTGCAAACATTGTGTGATACACATACATGTGTAACATCACCTCACATGGCGTACCTACTTATTTCTATATACAACTAGGACATTCATGAATTAAGTACCTTGGTAAGGGACAGTGCAGTGGCTAAGAACTACCAATCAATCAGGTAGTCATAAGGTGTCAGTTTGCATGGCACCAATATCTTCCACAACTACGATTTCACTTGGCTTCATGGGTCTTCTGCTCAAGTGTGCCATTTGTCATTGCCTCTGTGAAGGCCAGCATTTGGTAATCAACAATTCCACCAATGCTGTCAGATGCGTTCCATCTGCTACTCATACATTTCCATGGCTCTTAACACTACATTATACATGATGCACTGCACACACACAGTGAAAACTCAAACTGATAACGAAATTCAATATCTTTAAGCATCCACATCAGTACACGTGTATATGGAGGTACAAACGAATATATATATATAAACATGCATGTGTGCAGAATATATATAGCTTTGAACTTATGTGATCTTGTTCTCTCAGAACCAAATATAAATTTTCTGGAGGTCAAATATGCAGAATCTGAAATGCATTCTAGATTGCTTTAGCTTTTTAAATAAATAGATTTCAGAAAATATCTAATTAATTTAATTGCTATAAATTAATTTGTGTAATTAAAATTATTTTAATTGCCTCTGGAAGTGACAAGAACTTCTTTAAACCATTTGAAGAATCAAGAGACATACATTGCATGAAGAAGAAAAAAAAAAAAAAAATTACATAGAAATAAAATGCCAATTTAATACAGCAGATTCCTAACCCTACCGACTTATGTCAGTATGTGGAGAAATAGATCGCAAACTGATATGGTATATTTATGCAATTTATAAACGAAATAGATCAAGAACTGATATGGTATATTTATGTAATTATAAATGAGGATTTATAATTCTCACATAAAGGAGGGGGATACAATTTTCTTTTACTACAAGTGTTTCATACATTATTTGTGTTCATTTTAATCCCAGACTTATTCCTACTTCAGCAGCTACCTTCAAAGATGTTTTACTAGTAATCATACTGTTTTT
>NC_068990.1:85943959-85944959 GCF_001194135.2 Octopus bimaculoides | reverse complement strand
ATATATATATATATATATATATAGACAGACATAAAATGTATTTATTTTAAAAGGCTACATTGTTCAAAGAGTTCATTTCAGCCCTCCAGTGGGTCAATGGGCCACATAGAGGTCTTTCTGTTGGCTCATCCAGAGTGATATTTGTTTATCATTTAGTTTGGTTAGTAAGAACGTGAATGCATTGTCCATTGTAAGATAAATATGGCATCAACTATGGCAGATATATAAAATTATAAACTCTAAGTTAGAATTTCATATGAAAACACAGCAGGCTTCATTCATAGAAAGAAGAAAAAATGCATGGGAAGACAAAACTGATTTTTTGTTTTTAAAAATCAATTCCGATCACTTTTGAATCTGGCCAATATCTGATGACCTACCACGAGATTTCTAAGTAGAATCAGTTGTAACCTATCATAGAACACACACACTTGACAAAATATTGAACATTGTGCGGTTGAATAGCTAAATCTAAATGTTTTGTGCATTCAGCCATTCATAAGTCAATTTAAAATTTTTCAATTTGAAGAATTATGTCAATAAATATTTCCATTTAAAATGCTAAATTACAAACGAGGATTTATAATTCTCACAGGCACTCGTACTTTCTTTCATTCTCATTATCAGCTTTTTAAAGTTTTCAATCAAAATATATTGATAACTCTTCTATGAGGTCAAATGGACAGATAATATAAAACCTAACTGATTGTGTGCAAGAGATGCACAGTAGTGGTGGTGGTGGTGGTGGTAGAATATCAGGAAACTAATTCTACAGCTTGAGTTCAATTCTCTGTGGAACCATTTTAGTTTACTTCTTGTATTTTTGATTTCCTGTGGAGACGCAATGGCCCAGTGGTTAGGGTAGTGGACTCGTGGTCATAGGATCGCGGTTTCGATTCCCAGACCGGGCGTTGTGTTTATTGAGCGAAAACACCTAAAGATCCATGAGGCTCCGGCAGGGGATGGTGGCGAACCCTGCTGTACTCTTTCACCACAACTT
>NC_068990.1:85940416-85943235 GCF_001194135.2 Octopus bimaculoides | reverse complement strand
AAAGAAATATTGATCAAAAGGGGTACCGTAGTAGCAAGAACATACATTCTTTCCCCGAGACCCAACTATATTCTATTCTATGAAAATCTAGAGTAAAACAACCTAAAAAAAGTTTTCTTTTTGATAAAGTTAGAAATGCAATGTTTAAGTATAGAAAACTACCAAAAAGAAAAAAAAAACATAAGGAAAGAAAAAGAAAAACGGGTTAAATGGATGAGTGTAATTCCCCATAGATAGCAAACAGAATAGGGTCGGCAGCTGAATTACATATAACTCAGTGAGGAAGCTTTTTTTTTTTTTTTGCATTCTTTGCTTTATTTATTTATTTGAAAACTTTTTTGTTGAAAGACAATAATACAATTTCAGTAACAGTAGTTTCTTGAGAAAACGTATTATTTACAAAGACAGATGGTCAGGTTTAGAACAGGCAGAGGAGGGGGGAAAGAATTCATTTAGATGTTGGTAGTTTGTTTTTGATTCGTTTTACTGCAAATCAAAGAGATGAAAATTAATTTCATAAAGAGAAGAACTGTATAAAAAAACAGAAGGCACTATTAGCTCCATTCTTCAATAGGCTAGAGGAAGCTTATTTCTCAAGAAAAACACAGCAATTTTCTTTTTTCTCTCCACAAAATTCTGGCAACACAAAATTCTTAATTGAGGTACATGCAATTAATTTTTTGTTAAGCAATTTCAGAAGTATATTTTTCTTTTGATCAACGTTCTAAGTTTATTTATAGCTTTGTGCAATGAATTCTTTTGGCACACAGAGGAACTGCCAGATAAACGGTAGCTTAAACTAGAAACCACAGCACTAACAATTCATGTGTGCAAAAACAAAACCATATTTTTCATCTTAGTCAACCCCTTTTCAAGTGATTGGACAACACCCAAATCTTAAACTGTGGCACTCCCAGATAATTTATGAAACACTCTGAAGCTATATATCTAAGTTAGTCTGTGAGCCTCAGAGTTATTCTGTTTGTAAAAAAAAAAGAGAAAAGTTTTAAGAAAATAATATTTGTTGGTTAACTCAAGACTGCTTCACCATCTAAATATATATTTGTTGCTCAAAGTGAATTATGCAGACATAAAAGAGGTGGAAAGTTGGGGAAATGGTTAACAAGCCAGACAAACTGCTGAGTGGCATTTTGTCCATCTTTAAGCTTTGAGTTCAAATTCTGCCGAGGTTCACTTTTCCTTTCATCTTTCAGGGTTGATAACATAAGTACCAGTTGAGCACTGGGGTTGATGTAATCATCCAACACCCCCCCCCCGGCTGTAAATTTCAGGTCTTGTGCTTATAGCAGAAGGAATATTATGTTTCATAGTTTGCTTCCCAAATACATGGTCTTGGGTTCAGTCCCACTCCACAGCACCTTGGACAAGTGTCTTCTACTATAGTCCCAATCCAACACAAGCCTTATGAGTAGATCTGATAGATAGAAACTGAAAGAAGCCTGTCGTGTGTTTGTCCTTGACACCATGTGATGGCTGCATCACCTTGTGCAAGTGTCTTCTACTACACCGTCGGGCAGACCAAAGCCTTGTAAGTGGATTTGGTAGAGAGAAACTGAAAGAGGCCTGTCGCGCGTGTGTGTGTGCGCATGTGAGTGCATGTATGTGTGTCCCCGTCCTCACCCCCCCACCACCACCATTGTTTGACAACCGATGGTAATGTGTTTATGTCCCCGTAACTTAGCAGGTCAGCAAAAGAGACCAATAGAATAAATACTAGGCTTAAGTCCTGGGGTCAGCAAAAGAGCCCAGTAGAGAATACTAGGCTTAAGTCCTGTGGTCGATTTCTTTTGCTAAAACCCTTCAGGGCAGTACCCCAGCATGGTCGCAGTCAGACGACTGAAACGAGAGAGAGAGAGAGAGAGAGAGAGAGAGAGAGAGAGAGAGAGAGAGAGAGAGAGAGAGAGAGAGAGAGAGAGAGAGAGAGAGAGAGAGAGAGAGTAATGTATGCTTTGAAATTAAACACAAGCTAGGATATAGTTTTACGTTTTTGGGTTTCTATTTTAGGGAGTAGAAAGATGATAACGGTGTCACTTCGGTTCTAAAAATTGTTCCTATTACAGTAGTAATTAAGCCAAATGAAACACTGCAACTGTTTTGACATTTCTCATGCCAGCTTAACATTTTTAAATGTTAAGTTAGGGATGCCATTTTCAGTAGGGTCCTGTCTGTGTGAGGCTGGTTTAAAGGATGTTGGGAACAGAGAGAAGAAAGAACTGCTAGACAGACAACTCCATTTCATTCTGTAATTATAACAATAAAAAAAAAAAATATCCCACTACATCTAATGGAAAGATTTTAGCACAATGTTTGAGACAGGCAACACAGTTAACATTATCAGGTTTGAGAATATATAATTTGCCACTTCTCACAATAACGTAATTCTCTTCAAAACCATTAAGAGAGAATTTGAGTACATTTGTTCAGTCTGCTAGAAATAGCAGTCAAATCTTCCTCGAATCTAACACTGGGGGCGGATCACAGGATCTAACTTCCATATCTCTTTTACTCTTTTACTTGTTTCAGTCATCTGACTGTGGCCATGCTGGAGCACTGCCTTTAGTGGAACAAATCGACCCCAGGACTTATTCTTTGTAAGCCTAGTACTTATTCTATTGGTCTCTTTTGCTGAACCACTAAGTTACGGGGATGTAAACACACCAGTATTGGTTATCAAGCGATGTTGGGGGGACAAACACACATACATATACAAGATGGGCTTCTTTCAGTTTCCGTCTACCAAATCCACTCACAAGGCTTTGGTTGGCCCGAGGATATAGTAGAAGACACTTGCCCAAGGT
>NC_068990.1:85929286-85940406 GCF_001194135.2 Octopus bimaculoides | reverse complement strand
GGATATAGTAGAAGACACTTGCCCAAGGTGCCATGCAGTGGGACTGAACTCGGAACCATGTGGTTGGTAAGCAAGCTACTTACCACACAGCCACCGTATTTATTGTATAAATTTTATAATTGAAATATCTATATTTTGTACATACAAGTATATCAGCCTGTGGACGAAATAAAACAGGCTTGCAGGAGCAACTGTGCCCATGGGCAGGGGCTTCCTCACCCCTGTAGTTGAGTAATGGAGAAAATACATTTTAATCACATGCAGTTATGTTCTGAGTTCAACTCCTGCCAGTGTTGATTTTGCATTTCATTTCTCCTAGGTCAATACAATGAAGTACTACTATGGAAGGTGAAAGACAGAGGGAAACAAAGGAGGAAGATGGGGAAAGAGTAAGAGAAGACAGAAAAGAGATAGATACAGCAAGAAGAGAGAGAGGGAGAGAGGGGGAGGGCAAAGGAGGGAATAAAACAGAAGAGATGAGCTAAGTGAGAGGAGAAGACAAAACAGTAAAGACTGAACAGAGAGAATGTAGAGAGAAATAGGGTAAGATAGAATAGAGAGGGATAAGGTAGTTGAGGGGAGGAGGGATGAGACATTGCCAGCCAGAAAAGGAGGGATCAACTGGCCTTTTTTCATTACTTTGAACCAAATTACCCTAAATAAACAGAATGTTGGGGAAAGGGACTTTTGCTAGTTATAGTTTCTATTCTGTTCTGTTGGTTTATTTACCACCACCACCACCACCACCACCACCACTACTACTACTACTACTCCTGAGAAGGAAGAGGAGATACACCAGGTTACAATTCATTTTCTTGTTATTCATTTATTAACACAACCATAGGTGTGCTCCCCTGTCTGACATCACCTGGGGCTTCTACATATGCTTTCCCAACCAGCCCTCTTCTGTTCGGTTAGTATATTCTGTACATGTATACTTCAACGGGATAGGGTTTCTCTTCTCAAAAGTTTTACTGAAGCACCCCCCCTCTCTCTCTCTTTCTCACTTTTACCCAGATGTCCCTACATCTGCCCCATCTCATTTAAGGTTTATTTTGCTACCACAATACTCTGAATAATATATTCAAAACAAAAATAAAACCCAGGATGATTGGTAGCAAAAATATTGAGATATTACAGTATGATGATGTTTAGCACCATGATTACAGTATTTCAGCCATGACCATTCCAACTGAATTTCAAGCAGCAGAGCTTAAGACTACACAATCCAAAGAACCATTCAGTTCTTATTAACCCTTTAGCATTCAGATTACTGTCAAATGTAATGCATATCTATTAACATTGCTTTTAATTAATCATGCATTAAATTGTAGCTTTGAAATTTCAATGATGTGACTATTTTTAGAATGACATCATAGGGTAGGTGAGAGAGGCCAGATCTGACCAGAACGTTCAGCCAGATGCAGCCAGTTTAAATGCCAAAGGATTAAAACAATAAGCTGGGACTGCATGTTACACTTACTTCATTGCCTTTGTTGAATGCCATTATAAGATTCTTGGGTGCCTTTGAGCAAGGAGTTCACTCTGCTACAAATATTTGGGACTTTAAAAATACAACCTAAAACTTCTATTTATAAACCTCAACAGAAGAACATTTTCAGCCTCTATTTTAACTATTACCAGTTCAAAAAAAAATCTGACGGTTTCATTCTTAACTCTTTCATTACCATATTTATTTTGAGATGTTCTGTGTTTTTTTCAATTAATTTTAAATATAACTAAGAATTTAGTAAAATAACTTAGTCATCATCATTAAGCTAGTGTTAAGAACATAAATTGTGACATTAACCCATAAAGCGCTGAGATTTGCATCTATATAGCATGGACTGCTGAGCACATTTTATGAAAATGAGACAACCATACACACATAAAAAACAAAAAATAGTTAAAATATCTTCTTTGTATATAATGGTGGCAAGTTTTACATCTGAAAATTAGTTGAACTATCGGAACGTTTGAGTGACATTAGACCCCAACAAACACCCATGAATTAAACACATCTATCTGGGCCACGATCATGGTCGACAGGCCATGATCCTGGCCCATCATGGTTTATGTGTTAAGCTAGTGCCAGGAACATAAACTGTGACTAAGGTTTTGGTGGAAGATTTTAATTCATAACTTATGAAAACAAGACAGAATAAGTGCCATGCTTTGAAAGAGTACTGAGGTTGATACATTGTACTAAAAATTCAAGGTGGTGCTCCAGCAGGGCAACAGTCTAATGACAAACAAGTAAAAGGTAAAATATATCACACACACAGTGATGGGAATGTTTTAGGCACACACACAGCAAGTGTGTGTGTGTACGTGAGAGAATTGCGCTCTAAAGTAAATGCAACTCTCCCACACATACAGACTATGATGTACATATTACTTTGACCTTGTCAAAGAAATTTTATTGTCTGTTATGACCTTTGTCTAAGGGATCTTAAAACAAGTAGAAACCCACCCACAACACACACATCTACTCATACTACCCCAATTATTTTTCCACTCCCATACTAAAAAAAACTATCAGTATTGTCTAGAAAAAAATTGTTTTTAAGAGGAAGGAGCTTAAAGTAATGTTAATTCCCAATTTATTATGAGAAAGAACTTAGACAATAGGCCTTTCAGTGTAATTTAGGCCATTAAACCTTTTGTTTTTTATACAGAGGTAAACAGCAACTTAAGTTTTATAAATTCTTTTTTTTTTTTACTATATCAGCAAATATATAAAACTAGTAATTATGCTTTCTTTCATCTCTAATTCGGCAAATACAATAAAAGCCAGGCTTTGCTGATGAGGTCAGAATAAGAGTAAAACATTGCCAGTTGTCTTAGTGGGAAAAAAAAAGAGCAACTTCAAATATTTCGCTGTGTGTGTGTGTGAAAGAGAGAGAGAGAGAGAGAGAGAGAGAGAAGCATGGTTATGGATGTTATGTGATCAGGAAATTTTCTTGCCAACCACATAGTTTCAGATTTAGTCCCACTGCATAGCACTTAATGCAAATGTTTTCTATTACCTCAAGCCAACCAAATCCATATGGGGGGGATTTGGTAGACAGAAACCAAAAGGGAAGCATGCTGCATACATATATACACACACACACACACACACACATACATAGAGGGTAAGGGACAGCATGATGGCTGCAAAGAATCATCGCCATACAAGAAGTGTTTCCAATTATGCATTGGAAATATTCTTTTATTCTTTTACTTGTTTCAGTCATTTGACTGCGGCCATGCTGGAGCACCGCCTCACACAGCCACTCCAAGATGTTGGAAAATAATACCTTGTTTGGCAACAGAATGGACACCTCGCCATAAAAATCTGCCTCAATGTATTCCATCAGACCCATGCAAGCACGTGGACAATAAAATGATTTTATATAGCTCCATCATTGCATATTTATCTTCGGTTAACTTTTTGATGTTCCTTGCATTCACCCACAAACTTTCCCATTTGGAATAACTTTTTCTAGTTTAGCTTCAAACTCCTGGAGCTATCGTCATAAACAACTCGAGATATATGATTCATAAAGCAGTTAAACCATATATTTATTTATCTTGAATACAGGAGGAGGTGTGAGAAACATTAACATATATTTAGTAATGTATTAATGGCTTACTTATTAAAAACATGGAAAAAAAAAAAAAAAAAAAAAAAAAAAAAAAAAAGCATATTTCATAAATAACTTGAAAGACATCAAATGATTCATTCTCGAAACAAGATTTAGAGCTGGAATATTTCCTAATCTAAGATTTTAGCAGTCATAAAATATATTTACACTAGCAATAATTAAGACATGTACATTATATGCAGTGTGTACGGATGTGCAGTTATACACACACGTGCGAGTGTGTGGATGTTTATGGTTCTACAGGTTTGTCTGTGTAGGTGAAAGGAGTGTTCAAATGCGGTAAAGAGAACAGTATGTCATGTAGAATATAATTTTGGTTTCAGCAGAGAATACTACAGGAGTTACTCAGAGTTTTATGAAGCATTCGAGAAAGAGTACAGAAAGAGCAGATGCTTAATGTAACATTAACAAAACGTTATAAAAAAAATAAAAAAAAAATACTGTGTCACGTGATTACATGAAGATGAAAACTGATAATAGGTTGTAAACACAAGATGGACTTATGTATATGTACATAAAGAATGCTTATTAACATATAGACACACACTTCCTCACCTCAGTGTGTGTGCACAAGAGTGCAGTGCATGTCTGCATGTGAGCGTGTGCATGTCTGTGTGTGAGTATGTGCATGTCTGCATATGGGCATGTGCATGTCTGCATGCATGAGTATACACTCATGCATGCATGCACGCACACATGTGCTAGGGTGTGAAACTAGTTCTGGTTGGATATATATGTACATATGTGTGTATGCATGTGTGCAAAAAAAACCTGCTACATGTACATATTCCATCTTGCATTCACAACCTATTATATCTAAGTTTTCAAATTCATCTATTGTAAATGACATGACATTTAACACTATTTATAAGAACAGTAAATATGCTCTTCCATACAACCATGTCTTGTTTTTTAACTTCTCAGTTTGACAAGAAACTCTTGGTTCTTGTGTGTATCTCCTGTAATATTCTCAGCTGAAAGCACCGAGTTAATCATGGGCATCAAGTTTCATGTTAACACTTGTCTAAACTGTATTTCATAGATAAAAATTTGTAAACTAAGATGAGAAAGTGTATATATGTGTGTGTTGTGTATTATATATATTT
Organism: Octopus bimaculoides; assembly: GCF_001194135.2. Classification (NCBI taxonomy): domain Eukaryota; kingdom Metazoa; phylum Mollusca; class Cephalopoda; order Octopoda; family Octopodidae; genus Octopus; species Octopus bimaculoides. Next base: position 85,935,650 of record NC_068990.1, on the reverse strand, counting down.
ATATATATATACACAATTTTTTTTGGTGCCTGAAGGCTTGCACGTTGCAAGAAAAACATACCAGCAGCAGTGTGAGTCATTAGCTTCAAAGAAATATGTATACGTTATAACATATGAAGCCGGCCAGAGCAACATTTAGATGAGTTTACTTAGTCTAAATTACCGAACTAACACCAACGTATGTACTAACTGGAAGAATAAATTGGCAGGTGGCACTGTATTAAAAGAACTATCACACACACTTGGGAAGGATTCCAACCTGGGATAGATCTATTGATATTTCTAAATTTTAAATATCTGCAGGTCAGATTAATATATGCAACAATGCATCTATTAATGACTGCACTTTGGGCAAGTGTCTTCAACTATAGCCTCGGGCCGACCAAAGCCTTGTGAGTGGATTTGGTAGACAGAAACTGAAAGAAGCCCATCGTATATATGTATATATATATGTATGTGTGTGTATATGTTTGTGTGTCTGTGTTTGTCGCCCCAACATCGCTTGACAACCGATACTGGTGTGTTTACGTCCCTGTAACTTAGCGGTTCTGCAAAAGAGACCAATAGAATAAGTACTAGGCTTACAAAGAATAGGTCCTGGGGTTGATTTGCTCGACTAAAGGCAGTGCTCCAGCATGACCACAGTCAAATGAATGAAACAAGTAAAAGAGTAACAAGACAAAATAGCAAAATCTACATTTCTATGTGATTGGTGGAGCTTTAAGTAACTTCTGTAGTTTATGTTAAAAAAGACAGCGGAGCAGGTAGGTTAGTCTTACTACATTATAAACATGAAGATCAAATCAGAACAAGATCAGTCTAACTATATATAGAAGTAACAACGGAATAGGTAGGTCAATCTAACATATATAACAGCAAGAACAAAACAGGTTGATCAATATTGCTATATATAACAAGATCAGCAGAAGAGATAGGTCAGCCTTACATAACAACATTAAGATCAGAACAATCAGCTTTTTTTGTATTCTTTGCTTTTATTTTCACATTCAATACAAAAAAAAAACTGAATCAAATAGTAAAATAGAGACATGCAACCGAACTTAGCAAAATTATTCTAAAGATAGTGCAGTAAAAAAAATGTCTGACCCTTTAGCATTCAAACCAGCCATATCCAGCCAAAATATTCTACCTGCTTTTTTTGTTCAAACTGACCAGATCGGACCCCTCACACTTACCCTACAATGTCATTCTAAAAATAGGGTAAAAAGGGTAAAGACCCCCCCCCCCTTCAGTCATGAATGACCTAGAAAGTCATGGATGGAATACTCTAATGAAAGGTTTTCATTACACATGACCTGAAATTAAGCCAACAGGTAGCAGGAAATATAGAGAAAATTCAGTAGAGGTAGACGCTTTTACACCTGTTCTTTCTACTAAGAAATTAAACTATTGTACAAATCTGCAATTACTTGAGCAGTCAGTATTTGTTTTCAATAAGTTTTAATGAAGATCGTCTATGTTGCTTTACAAAAACCACAACACATCAGCTTGTAATTGACCTCACAGTATCTAGGCGGCTACTTTAATTACTACCTATCTTCAGGATTTTAATTAAATGTATTGCAGGGTAGTGGTAGGTAAGTGCCCCTCCTCTAAAGAAACTCAAGACCATTGTTTGAGAAAAATATTTTGGATGCTATCTTATGATACACACACACACACACACACCTGTGAAAAACATGTCACTGAAGTTAATTACTGAGAAAACTATGTGAAAGAAAACTGTGGTTATATCCTGGGAGTGTCAAAACTTATCTCCTGTCCCCCCTAGGGCTAATTAAATTGGGGCTGGATAGGAGGGGGGAACAAAGAGGGAGGAAGAGGAAAGAGAAGAAAGGCTGTCAGGTGTTAGCTGACAAGGCCCTTAAATACTATAACAATAACAAAAAAAAATCTAGTTGGTATGTGGAAATTAAACCTTGCACACCTCATATCACATACCAAAAAGATAAAACAGGTGAGAAAGAAAAAGAAAGCAGGTTGTTTATTTCAAGGTAATTTCTATGTAAATCACTAGGTGTGTTCAATGTCCCTAAAGAGAATCACGGAGTCAGGGGAGGGGGCAGATATTTAGATATTTTTAGGCCTTAAATCTTACAACAAACAATATACCCTCCCCACACAGACCATAGATTTCAATAATCATTCATCATTGTTTTAATCTCAGACCAGCCAGCCCTCCACAATGAACAGGCCTATGGTCAAAGGTACTCCATTCTCATCATCTCTGATATCATTTTATACATCAGGAACATCAATCCAACGCGAGTTTCCCCCCCCCCCCCCCCCCGCTTTTTTGTGAAGCGGAGAGATTTTTTTGAAGTAAATTTGGCTGTTATTTTTAGTAAATCGAGTGACAATGTTGAAGCTCCATCTTTCAAGCTACCTTCAGGCCATAGCTCTGATATAGTAAAAGTAACCAACAACAGGGAGTGTTCCCATGGTAATTAACGTCAATGTTGTTGATACTAAATAGCTGCTCCTGCTTGCCAAGATGTATCGGGTTTGAATGCTAATGAGACTTTGTTGAAACAGGAGCCATGAGGGAGTCTCTATGAAGTAGCTCAATCCGCTAGAAATAGCAACCAAATTTCCTTCAAATTACATCCTACAATTTTAAATAGAGAAAACATTGTAAATAACAGTGTTACAATATCAGGTGCATGTAGAAAACAAAGGATAAAGTACCTACAACTACTTTATTAGTATAGAAAACTATATATATATAGTATATAGTTTTATATTATATCTACTGAAAGACGATCTCTGATTGGCTATTACATTTCAAAACATTTCTTTCATCAGTTCAATGGATCGGCCTCAAAGTCTTTTCAGCTTGTGTCACTTGGGCTGATCAATCAACCCAGGTGTCCTAAGAGGGTTAAACATAAACCAACGATAGTCAATGGTTTGTCTCTAAGCTCTTGGGAGTATGACTACCACTAAGTGTACACTGAAGTGATTTTGTCTTTAAGTACTACAAACTGACATACTTTTTTTTACATTTGAACTAATGCCTTTCTTTACAACAGCAAGTTTATTTACAGCTAAGTAGACTGAGCCATTTGCAAGTGAAGGCTTAATCATAAATCTGTACCATTTACAGCATACACACAGCTGTACTCGTAACATCCTTATACACTGAAACCTATACTACATTTTCATACCCAATGCTTGATTTCTCAAATTGTTTCCAGGCCTCAGCTGTAAAGTGAAACCAGTTCTTTTGTTTTCGTATTTTTATTTAGAGTTAGATAAGTCCATACTAAGGAACATAATACCATGACAGTAGTAAGATCAGAACTTATTTAACCTTGAAGTCAGTTGTCCAATAATAACCTCACTATCACCATGCCCTTCTATCTAGCATTGACACAGAGAAACCCAAATATTCTATTCCCAATTCGTCCTTGTGGTGGTGGTGATAAATATCTGAACAAACTTATAAAGTTCTTTTTTTTTGGTTTAGTAAAGGCTAATTCCACGAGTGTTTGCAATAGCAGTCAATTCAGATGAAGGTCTACAAAGATACAAAATATCTTTGGCTTGAAAGATTTAAGAGTTTAAACATAAGGAATATCCATATTCAGTTATGTGACAGTCATCAGTAATGATGAGAATTTAACCCTTTAGTGTTTAAACTGGCCATATCCAGCTCAAGTATTCCAGCTGTTTTATATTCAAACTGACAAGATTTGGCCTCTTACACCTACCCTACAATGTCGTCCCAAAACTAAACAAACACCATTGAAATCTCAAAGCTACAAGATAAATGCAGTATTAACTCAAAACAATGTTAATAAATAAGCGTTACATTTGAAAGAGATATGTGAATGCTAAAGGGTTAAAGCTTTGACAGAAACCCACAAATGGGAAGTGGAGGGTTGCAGTAATTGATTACACCAATTGCAGGACTTGGTTAGTACTTATCTCATTGATCATGGAAGGGGTGGGGGTTAAAAGGAAAGTAAACCTTGATAGGATTTGAACTCAAAACATGAAACCGATAACCGAATGTAACAAGATGCCATGCATCTTGGCAAAGCACCTTTTAGCATAGACTCAAGTTGACCCAACATCTGGAAGCCCAGTGGATGGATGGACTGCACAAGCATAATTGGGGGGGGGGGGGCAGTAGAAGTGGCACTTTTAAAGGGGCACCACTTTTGGGTCTGTTGTAGGAAATGTTTTTTGTGGGGTCCGGGGGCAACAGACAGAAGGGCTGCCCCAGTTGGCACACACACTAGCTACATTAGTTGTGGACTGTACCCATAATTAAAAGAGGCAGGCTGATTTTTGCCTGAAGGTTGCATTAAGAGATCAAGTATCTATGAAATGCTTAACCACTTGTGCAGTAATTCAACAAGTAAACAGTTTAGTTAATTGAATAACTGGAATACACATTGTTGATATTGATGGAGAATCCATTTACTCTTACTGTATTTATATCCACAGGATTAAAAATACATTGTACACAAAGAAAGGCTATCTGTTAACCGGATCTTTTGTCAAACCAACAAAAGGAGCTTCTACAATCACCACACCTGCTCAAAATAGCAGCCACATCTCTTCTGTATCACATTCCAGCTTCTTAAAAAGAAACACCACATTCAATAATATAGTATTAAAGATGGGATGGTCATGGCTGGAAAACTTGATTATAAGTCTGTTCAGTAAAGGATGACCTGGAGTTAAGCAACAAAAATGTATTTTGTACAATGAAGAATCAATCATAAGTACAAAGATTGATAAATGGTTTTATTGAACAAGCTGCACTCCTAAATATATCTGAGGAATAGGAGACAAAAAAGAACTAATCTATGAACTCATTTATATTAGATTTTGTGGTAAGGGATATTTTAGGGATTAATTAGATTGTAATTGCAGATATCAAGTTTGTGTATCAAACAGCGTGATTTGCTGACAGATGGTGACCAATTTGATATGTAAACAGCACTGTGGGAGGGTTGTTGATGTAAGAAATTTTATAGGAGAAATTCATTTTGAGAGAGAGAGAGAAAAGAAAGGAGCTGGAAAGAGAGGAGAGATTGAGGAACAAGGGAGAAAGGCAAAGAGAAAAAATAGACAAGTAGAGAGAGAGAGAGAACACATTAAGAAGAGTCAGGATGAGAGAGTAAATGTATTCTAAACAACATCAAGCCCAGGACCCCTTGCAACCAGTGATTACTCTAAGTCTATGAAGCAGAAAAAGGGCAGATCTCGCTCTGAGATATTAGGCTGAGGATGTAGACATGACTGTGTTTAAGACATTCACTTTGTTACTATGTAGTTTCAAGATTAATCTCATCAGGTGGCACCTTAGGCAAGTATTTTCTACTACAGTCCCAAGTCAACCAAAGACTTAAAAGTGAAATTTGATAGACAGGAACTATGTGGAAGTCCATTAAAAGTCTCATTTATGCTCTCAGTTTCATCCTGTCTCACAATACCACTTGATGTTTGGATAGCTTTTGCAGAATTCACTGTAGTAATAAGCATTTGGATCATGTCTCTGATACAAGGATAACTTCTTTCTACAGAGAACACCTGGAAAGGGTTCACAGACAGTACCTCCTGTGACATTTCCTTACAAATGTTCCCAAGTAAAAGAGTATAAAATTAGTTTGTTGAATGGTTCTGTGGGGACAACCAGAATAGAATAGTAAATCAAAGGGGTCGATAGGCAAAAAATGGTCAAGAACCACTAATTTAGACTAAAACCATTTAAGGAAGGAAAAAAAAAAAAGGACAGGCCAAAGCGAGGTTAAATAACAATAACCAACACAAGAAACAAATATACAGACAGAACTGAAAATTCTTAATTTAAAACAAAAAACTAATAGCCACATAATACTATTACCTTCATGTTGTTAATGTAAGAATTGTATTAAGAGCTTGCATAGACAATACATGTGAGTGGCGAGATGAATGAAAGCTTTTAATATAAAAATATTTCAGTAGATTCATTATTTTACATCAGTTCTCTATGTTGGCATGACTCCAATTTACACCAGCATGGAAAGCATGTTTATACAAATGTTTACTGCTCATTGCATGTGTAATAAAAACTAGCCATGTTTATATTTTGTTTTCCAATCCTTTATGGGTATTTTTTTTCTTTTTAATTCTAAGTTCTGTATTCTACACATTTTGGGAAAATATTGCGCAACAAGAAAAACACTAATTCATTCACTTAAATACATATGTTCTTTTCTTTTTTTACTTGTTTCAGTCTTTTGACTACGGCCATGCTGGAGCACCACCTTTAATCAAACAAATCGACCCCAGGACGTATTCTTTGTAAGCCCAATACTTATACACACACACACAATATATATATATA
>NC_068990.1:85924826-85928341 GCF_001194135.2 Octopus bimaculoides | reverse complement strand
TTGTTCGTCTTTTTTCTTTTTCTGTAATGTCTCTCTCTTTCTCATCCGTTCTCTCTTGCAGCAAATAAAACAATCCTTGTCATTAATCCTATAATAATTATTATTATTGTTGTTATTATTTCAAACAAGTGGAAATAAAAGAGCAACTCAAAAATCCTCCTAGCTCCCTAAAAAGATATGGAAGTAGGCAGAATCTAGTGTTCGCCTACAACAATAGCAGTGTAATAAATATAATACCCATTGATTGCTTTTATTATTATTCTCATCATCATTATTATTATTATATTATTATGACTTGATATTATTGGAATGATTGAAGAGGGAGAGATAGAAGTGTTTTAATATGTTGTTTGATTTGGTTCGTTTTTTTTTCTTTTTTTCTCTCTCTCTCTATTTCTTTTAATGAGTGACAGAGATGAGAAGAATAAGGGGTCGATAAAAAATACCATCAGAGGAGAAGAGAAAACGTAGAATAGGAAGAGGGCGAAGGTGGAGAATGATTGAGGGGTGATTTAGTGGGGTGGGGCAGGGATGAGAGAAAGAAGGGTGGGAGGAGTGACTAAGAGTGTGGGGGATGTTGGGGAAATGGTCGATAGTGATCGACGGTGGTGGTAGTTGTGTAGGGGGAAGGTGGGATTTGAAAGAGGGGAGGCGGCAAGGGTAGCAGGATCAATGAAAAAATACAAAAACCACAGACTACATTCCATAATGGAGTAATAATCAAGCGTTACTGGATTGTCATGTAACAGAGAGAGAAAGAGAGATAAGATAGACGGAAGAAAGAGAAAAAAAAAACTGTAGAAAGCGAGGAAGAAAGAAAGAAAAAACACAAGTATGATTGATTACAGCAGATGGAAGAGTTTTAATACTCCGTCGATAAAATAAACAATTAATGGACAACAGAATCAGTAAACCTTGCCGGACTTCAGTAACTGGTGGTCTTTATTATAATCCTTAGGTTGTGGTGCCTGCTTCATCTTTCACTATTTGGGGTCATAAGTACCAATATACAGATGGATAGATTCAGCTGTATTTTCTCCATAAATATTTATGGCGTTAGACCGGTGAATATCTGCCGAATCGGTAAAATAGGTTAACTCGTTTGAAGTTTTGTTATTCAGCAAATCGTCCTTTACTTTCTGAACCAAATAACACAAAGGTTGACTAAATCGGTATTTTTCAGACGATGATCCACCGATCCTGCAGCACGTGGTTCTACTAATACACTCCACTCATGTCTACAAATGTTGTTGGTACACAAAGTATAAATTAAATCAACTCTTGTACACGACCGATACTTTATCATTAAAACGTGAGCGAGATTTGAACTCATAATTAAATGTTGCCTTTTTATTTTTTTACCTGATGTTCTGCTTCTAATCGTTATAATTTCTAGCATATGAACAAGACCATATTTTGGGACGATATAATCACGTCCAGTACATGCCTTATATCGATCACTCCAAAAAGTTAATAAGAATTATAAATTATGATTACTGCTATTAATTTGGGTGGGGGAATACACTATTAGATTGTTCTCAGAGATGCACTCACATATACACACCGTCAGACAAGAAAGAGAAAAAAATCTCGAATTAATAATTGAAAGTGTGTCAGAGTTGGATTTTCCGTTGAGGTTACCGAGAAGCAGCTGCTTCTATGATCAGGCAGAGAAAGGCTCTTGAGTGATTTCATCTAAATATGACTCCCCTCTCAGACCACACGATACCATCCACTCTCAAGTTTAAGGATCAACTTAGAAATATGGAGGGTAGGAGAAATAAGGGAGAAAGGGACTGTGAACGTGAATAGGGAAGAAGTAAAACTGATATGTGAGAGAATGGAGAATATGATTAGTTTGTGTGAAATACAAGTTGTTTCGATGCATCAAGTCAGTTTTGTCGGATTATTAATTCGCCAAAAAAATTCCCCACAAGTTTTATGTATTTTATTAAAATTTTTTTTATTGGTAAACATCAAGTCATCATTTTTAAATTATTTGGTAAACGAGACAGTGTCATTTTTATCATCAGAACATGAAGGTATTTTTCAATATTCTTTGGAATTTATAAAACGGTGATTGGGTTTGAATTTTTTTCTTTTTTTTTAATTTAAGTTTCATTTTTCTCAAGAAACAAAAAACATTCTAAATTATTCGAGTCAATTTTATGTCACCTGATAGTGAAAATATACGAAAAGAAAATGAATAACTACCTTTGGAATTTCTAATAGCTTATATTACAACAAACAAGTGTCATTGGGAAATAATTCCAGGTTCCCACGTGGAAGAAATAAAAACGCGTAACTAATTAAGCCTCACTGTAAAATTTAGGATTGTATTTATTTTTTTAAGGAATTAGCAATTTATTAGTAATATCTAATCATTATACACTGTAAATAAATTACCGGTTGGATAGATAAATTTACAAGCTCCTGCAAACACCTTCCATGGGATCGAAATAATTTATACATCAACACAGTTCAAACTTAACTTTCTCATATACTGGGGAAGAAAGAATGAAACAGTGAATCGATAGAGCTGAAAGAATTTCATAAATTAGAATTATTTAAAAATGAACACAAAGAACTCTTTAAATATAACGATTTTTCATATAGTAATATAACTTGAATGAAATAAATTTGAAAATATTCAAGATTTGAAGGTTATTCCTGTTACATATTTATTTTTAAATTGTATTTTATATTATTATTATCTCTCGAAATATAATCCTGATCAAATAAGTCTATTCTGTGACCTTTCACCGATGAAAGGAACAGAAAGGTCAGCTCAGAATTTCTCGCGCCTTTTAACCAGGTCGTGAATGACAGATTCAAGTTATAAATGGTCAGGCACTGCCATAGAACAAGAAGCGTATCTCCCTTCGGTCTGATGCAAGGCCTTCACGAACAATATTTACAAAATTGCCATATTTTTGACTGGCGTTGGTGATAAGTGTCAAACAGTTTGTATTGCCTGCTTAGAATAGAAGAATAACAAGACAGTTACCAACATCAGTGAGTGACATTAAATGGTGGCCTTTCGGCTAAGACACGACGGTGATAATTTCCTGTTATAAATTTTAATTCAACTCAGAAACCTACTGACGTGTTTACCCAACTTAATCTTAAGTGTTGCACCTAGTGATACATGAATTTACAAAGTGGGTTCGAAAAGGAAGAGTAGAAAAGATACAAAGACAGAATGTAGGCTGTAGAAAGGGAAAACAAAATCAGACAAAAGTTGTCTGAGAAATCAAGACGGGGATCTTTTTTAAAACGGGGGCCACATTTTTCATTAATGTTTTACGTAGTGTTTTTGGTACCGAAAGACTTTCAAACTTCGTATACTTATCTATTTTGTGTTATAGAACAGAAAAATATTTTTGTATTCGAATTTATTTCATGTAAAAAATTGTCTTATTTCGATAATTTCAACCAATCACTGACAAGTATTCAGTTGTTTACATTTACTCCTTTGGCTGATTAAGCCATAGCTTCGTTTTATTTGCTCTTTT
>NC_068990.1:85922623-85924428 GCF_001194135.2 Octopus bimaculoides | reverse complement strand
AGAAAAAGATGTTTTATATGACACATTCTACCAGTGTTCCAAGTTTCAAAGTGTTTCGTTAATGAAAAATGTGGCCCCGTTTTAAAAAAGATCCCAAGACGGAAGTTAAGATTCGGGTTAGAACATTAATAAGAGAGTTATGTGTCTGTCTTAGTTTAAACCTTTATAATTTCATTCACATCTAGTATTTGATCCAGTACTTGACTGGTACTTTTCGAAACGATGAAAGGTAAATTTGACTTCAGCAGGACTTAGAATACTTCTTATGTTTGCTGCAGATGCGCGCAAAAAATTACGTGTACAGGTTTCGTCATCCGAAAACTTTGTGTGCGCAGTTTTTCATTTTTTCAAAGAAACGAGCGGTCGGGAGAAGGAACACAACCCAATACACTTTGCTTAGATTTTAAACAAATGAACTGACAATTTTCTTCAAAAAACATTTATCGAATATAGCTTTATATAGAGACATTTTGAGAGAGGCGTACGTACCTTGGCGTGTTTTGAACTTAAGAATAAAGGAACCCAACTTAATACAGCAAAGTATTTTTTTCCCTTACGGCCCTACTAACTCTGCTAATTTATCGTCCTTTGTTTTAAAGGAACTTGTGAATGCCTTAATTTGGAAATACTAAATCTAACAATCTGACACCGTTCAATACTCACGCAAAAGAAAAGGGCGCGTAGATGTTAATATAATGTGAATACACACGCAGTTGAACAGTTCGATAGTGTTTTATTGAAGTCACTGACTGAAGGCTGCTTTAGTTAAATGATCGATGGGAAACTCCGTCATTTTACGTAAATGCAACGAACATACAATATTTATCAATACATGAACAGGTGTCAGTGTGATTCTATATATTATTAGAAGATATACAAACCGTGCCCGGTTTTGATTACATACGGGCTGTGGAGAGTCGTTTATTCGAAAAACAATACGAAAACCGAACTCACTAAGTGGATAAACCCAGAAAAAATTCTATACGTTATCAGCGTTTAAACTGGAACTAATTAAAAGGTAACTCACAAGAACCCTGTATGAAACAATGCTTAATCCACCATAGGTGGGGGGGGGGTGTTCGAATCACGTCGGGGTCACCAGTGTAAATATTGAATAGTGTGATAGTGACTTTGGTCCTATCACCTTTCAACAGCATTATAAATTAAGAGACATTAGAACAATTAACAACATAATGAAAAGGTTTTATTTAAGATGATACTTGGTTATACAATTCCTGTCATTCAGCTTAGCCGCCGCTGATTAAGTTGTAGTTTGGTAATGGAAGGTTAAGGTCTTCTTTGATGCCTGCCAGAGAACAGTGTAAAAGTGCTTCGTGGAGGAGCGAGGTGTTGTTACGTAGAAGGTCTCAGCTCAACTCTTAAATCTTTATTACAGGCACGAAGGCCTCATTACAAAGAAGGGGGACATTACAAGGACAGACAACACAAAACGTGGGGTACATAAAGCGAATAATGAGATGAAATGAGTAAATTACAATATGATGATGGAATGGCTTACGAGTCCCCCCAAAGCTCGCAGTTTCATTTAACAGTTTTCTTATACAGTTCTTATTCATTTTTCTTTTTCTTTTTATGATTCTTTCATGATTATGTATGGTTTCAGCTCCTCCACCGTTACGACGCTTGGCAAAGTGTTGTAGCCCACATATAACCCACTTAGTTGGAAATCAAATCTGTTCATTTCTCGCAGCTTCTTCGCTATCCATTCCTCCACCACTATTGCTTTTGTTTCATCATCAAACGTTCCGGGTTCTAATTTCAGTCGCACCAATCCTTTTATCTTG
>NC_068990.1:85921640-85922555 GCF_001194135.2 Octopus bimaculoides | reverse complement strand
TTTGATGCCTGCCAGAGAACAGTGTAAAAGTGCTTCGTGGAGGAGCGAGGTGTTGTTACGTAGAAGGTCTCAGCTCAACTCTTAAATCTTTATTACAGGCACGAAGGCCTCATTACAAAGAAGGGGGACATTACAAGGACAGACAACACAAAACGTGGGGTACATAAAGCGAATAATGAGATGAAATGAGTAAATTACAATATGATGATGGAATGGCTTACGAGTCCCCCCAAAGCTCGCAGTTTCATTTAACAGTTTTCTTATACAGTTCTTATTCATTTTTCTTTTTCTTTTTATGATTCTTTCATGATTATGTATGGTTTCAGCTCCTCCACCGTTACGACGCTTGGCAAAGTGTTGTAGCCCACATATAACCCACTTAGTTGGAAATCAAATCTGTTCATTTCTCGCAGCTTCTTCGCTATCCATTCCTCCACCACTATTGCTTTTGTTTCATCATCAAACGTTCCGGGTTCTAATTTCAGTCGCACCAATCCTTTTATCTTGGCTATCGTTTTTTCCGTTTCTAAATCCTTAATGTAGAAAAGTATTGTTCTAATATTTTTAAAATCAACCTTTCCGATAATCCTTCCTTCTGCCTTCGCCTTTTCCTTCTGTTCCATCAACACAGTCCACCACTTTAGCCACCTCTCCTGTCTTGTCAACTGTTTTTCCTGCTTTTTATCTTGGGTTTCAATCTTAGTTACGTTCTGTTCCTCGCTATCATTTCCATCTTCCGTCATCTTTTTTTTTCTTTCCCCTTTTTCTTTTTGGGGACTTTGGCGGCGATTCAGTCCGCATACGCTTTTTTTCTCCATTCTCCTCAGTCTCTTCCTGCCTTTCTTCTACCTCTTCCTGTTCGGTCAGCACCATTTCCTCCTCACAGACCTCTGTTTCTTCTACTTCGTCTTCTTC
>NC_068990.1:85914648-85921453 GCF_001194135.2 Octopus bimaculoides | reverse complement strand
GTGTCATCGGGAAGCACTAATTCCTCAGCAATGTTGTGTAGGTTCGGTAGGGCTAGAATTTCTACCCCAAAATCCCACCATTCGATTTCTCTTGACCTCTCGACTTTAATGATATCCACCTTGTCCTTGCATTTATATATTACCGCTGACACCAACCATTCCATATCTATCTCCAACGGTACTCTACCAATCCTCATTCTCGCCGCCCTTCTACCGCAATATACTGGTAAAAGGGCCCACTCTTCCGTTCTCAGAGGCATGGTAGAATATTTCTTAGCTCCTTGCTCCGTCTTGAAATACACCTTCACCGTTCCGTATTTCTTTCCTCTCATAAACAGCACAACTTCCTCTGTGATTTCCTTCAGACACTTCTCAATCATTTCAGTCTCCGCAATTTCTATTTTCTTGGAGCCAATTCTTAAAGTTTTATATGCAATAATTTTCTTTTCTGCTAAATTCCATCACTTCTTTGGGTGGGTCAACCCGCAAACAGTCTCCCTCCTTCTTCAAATATTTTAAATGTTTCTTCAGATTTTCCATTTCCACCTTCACCTCTCTCATTCCCATGTCGCTGGTCGTCCTGCCGCTGATAGCTGCAGCTGCGTAGCTGGTAGTCATATTAAACCACCTCAGCAACGGCTTTCAACAACAAAACAAGCAACAATATAATAACAGTTCCTCAACAAATTCCTACAACGTATTTCTACACGCGCGCTCCTTCAAAACATGACACAATGATAGTTCTTAAAACAATTTCAACAGAACGCAAATCAGAGAACTCCCCGCGTTAAACGCTTTCTTCAACCAAAATCACAACACAACTCGCCAACTCTTAACAAGTGAAACTCTCTCTTTAAGTACGAGTTTTACTACGCATACGCAACTCGAGGGGATTCCGGTGGTGAAGTCCCCTGCGCATGCGCAGAATAGTACTTCCTCAATGGCGGCTATAATTTCGTGCCACTACAATCCCATATAAAGATAACTTCAAAACAAGTATAAAACTATTTTAGTAACAAAGAATATCAAAATGTCATTTGATTTCATTTAACCAAATACAACGCTATTTGAATGGCTTTATACCATTTTCGACAAACCTGTTTTGAATTGCAAAGGTATTAGAGAAATAAGAATTACTTGGATGTCTTACCCGCCACATATATACACCTAGAGAGGCATTTTTTTTAACGGGAGATTTGTCTTTTACTTCAATATGCTTCCATGTACAGCCAGTATTTTTATCAGTAAAAAGAACAGAAGACTGATTCACCACCTCATATATTACTGACCTTCTTTTTCAAAGTTTTGTTTTAAATTGATCACTTTTTCACTTATTGGTAATATCATGTCAGCGCTGTATTCTATTTCCATAATTGATAGCGATGTTGAGCTATCATTTGATCCAAGCTTGCTATACCTACATAAGTGTTCCCCACCCCTTCCGACTGTTCCCTCATAATTTGCAGAAAAATACCGTTTTTAATGAAATTATCTAAAAAAAAATTTTTTAATACCTTTCAGATGGTGTAGATAATGATTATATCGGAATTTAAAGTAAAAAAGTTTGTGGGCGCACGCTCATACATACATACATTACATATATATCTACAGAATGAAACTTGAAATTGTGGTTATGTAATGTGTGTTAGTATGTTATTTATATGTGTGCACCCACTTTTCCCCCTCCACATTAAATTCCGATATAATCGGAATCTACACCATCTGAAAAGTATTTGTAGAAAATTTCATCAACAGATATCTATTTTTCTGAAAATTATAAGGAAACAAAATCGTGCACACGTGTGCAGGTTGCCCCAAGCTTTGGTGGACTATCTTAGAAAGTAATTTGCTCATAATTTTCGAACGAAAACTGCAAACAATATTGTCACCAATGAAATATATTCAGGAAATTAACAACTTGAGTAAACATGCTTTTACCCTTCAAAAATTAATGGCTTTTAACTTTTGTAATAAAATGTTTGACCATACAGAAAAAAATCGGTAAATTTTCAGATTAACCCTAACCGTAACCCTAAAACCCTAGTGAAAATCGTGCGGGTGTTAATCTTAAAATTTACCAAAAATCTCCCCCGAATTTATTACTGCTTATATTTAGTACAGTTCACTTGGGTACTTCGATACATATTTATCTTTTGATTACAGAACGTTTTATCCAGTTCATAGGAACTTTATTAGCAATAACACATTATAGAAAGATCATGCGGCATTATCGAGTTAATTAGCCGGAAAAGGATCGTCGAGTAGCATTGGTTACAAAGTGTTTTCGTTAAATACACAGTCCACAATAACTCGTTCTGCATGTTAATTCCCTTTCTACACAAGAATAAGCCAAACTGAGATTATATCCATAGGTTGTTTTTGAAATGTGCCTAATTTCCATAACTACAAAGATACTTTTGGTATTAGCCGATTTTACGTTTCTCTCATCAAAGATGCATCCTACTTTGGTATCTAGTCACTTTAAAACTCGATTAGGGTGTTATTATCCAAGAATTATCGCCGAAAGTGTGACTGTACGAAGGTTAAGAGGCTTGCTTCCCAATCATATGTTCTCGGGCTCAATCTCACTACGGGGTAACTTTGTCAAAAGCCCCGGGCGGGTCGACCAAAGTCTTGCTCTGAATGGATATGTGGATAACAACTGGAAGAAGCCTGTCGTGTATATAAGTGTGTGTGCCCTCGTCTTCACATCATGCGATGATATCAAACGAACATCACCGTCATACAAACGATTTTTGTAGTCTTCCAAGGGAAACATTAACTTGCTTAGAAACAAGTGAGGGTTAGCGACAGGAAGGGCAAGCGGTTGTGTAGAAAACCAACAAATTCCATCTGATCCACGCTGACGAGGTGTTCATAAATAACAAACACCAAGAAAGCCAAAAAAAAAAAAAAAACGAAGAACTGAATCATTTTGGTGCTCGTCGATTTTACTATACCATGGTTCCATAGAGATTACGGAGATTTCATGTGTCCCGATCAAAAAAAAAAAACACCCGAGGCAGCAAAAACCTTTCGGCTATCACAAATATATGGAGAGAGACATTAATTATACTAGTCGTAAATACTTTCGTCGTTTTCGCTATCAATCGGGTTATTTATCTGAAACAGCATGTGAGAGAATGTCGATATGTGAAATGCCAACACCATTGGGTACCACTGTCTTTTATGTTATGCATAGTTTTGATTGGAGATCCGTGGAGGTGGGGTACGAATAGTTTGTCCTAGTCACAGAGAGGTTTTAATATATAAATTTACAACAGCAAATATTCTAAATTGTATATTGTAACTATTCACTATTTATAAATACAATACGAGCTTTATCTAAACTTGATATTTTAAAATCTTTTATATAAAAATATCTAGACCAGGTGTTTTGAAACTGTGGTCCGCAAGGACAAGACAGGGGGTCCGTGGACAGCAAATACTTTTTATGGGCAATTTGATTCTATATATGTTTTTTTATCGAAATCTTTTAATTGACAATAAACCTATTTGTAAAATACTGTTAAATAAATAAATGTAAAAATATGTTATTTTAAGCAAATATTTATGTATAATTTTCATAAGCGTTTATAGGGGGGTCCCTAAGGTAAAGCCTGAAATATAAAGGGGTCCGCAAGTCAAAAAGTTTGAAAATCCCTGATCTAGACAGTCGCAGATAATTAAATCCATATAAATAAATTCGTTCGAAGCTGGTGATGCAGACCCATCGCCACTTCTTTTTATTGCTTGAAGGGCCAGCATACAGCAAGAAACCCCTTTAACACTTTCAACTCCATACCCCTAATACAATTCAACGCTTCTCTTCCTGAATTTTTAATGCACATTACACGTAATATCGAGCCATAGTAATTTAGTCCTCGGCACTAGTTTGCAGTGAGTGACAATTTACTATATAGTAATACCCTACTATGAGTGAATATTTAATACATCACTGCTTGACTTTAGTTATTGATCCAGTCTTTTAGCACATTGAATTCGGTCGAACTCAGATTCATATACACCCCTGTAGCGACCACCTGAAACTTATCGTTATATTTTCTATATATATATTCACAAACACACACACTCACTCATATATTGATTTCTCTGTCCACGTGCAAGTTTACACATGTATGTTTATACACGTGGATAGATTATGGGATTAACAGACAACACTCATAGCTAGAGCCAGCAATGTTCAAACATGTACAATTGCATATACTGCAAAAGCACACACAGGTCAAGACGTTACCTAAAGCTACAAAGGCCGTCTTTATAGCATATATTAAAATAACCATAAATTTTGACAATGTCTTCTATAAATTATATTTTAATTTATTGCTAATAATCTACATGCATAGGTGGCATACATATGGTTTAGTTTTGTTTTTTACTTGTTCATATTTCGCCGCCTATTATATTATTGTTGATGTGATTGTCATTATTGTCTTGTTTTGATTATGGTTACCAAGCAATTTATCATAATACTACAGTCGAAATGTTTTTTTAGAAGTTAATATCTAAATAGGAAAAGCGGCGAGCTGGCAGAACCGTTAGCACGCCTGGCAAAAAATGTTTAGCGGCATTTCGTCCGTTTTTACGCTCTCAGTTCAAGTTTCGCCTTTCATCCTTTCGGGATTGATAAAATAAGTACCAGTTGAATACTGGTATCGATGAAATCGACTTGCACCATCCCCGAAATTGTTGGCCTTGTGCGAAAATTTGCAACCAGTATTTAGATAGAAAACAGACTAAAATTGTACAGATGCATCTATCACTCTCTTACCACCCTTTTGTTCCTAGTACCCGTATAACATTTTCCACCACCTACTTTGGAAGGCACTGGAGTAAAACATCGCCGAATGAAGAACTAAACTACATGTACTGAATACTTTTCCTCACATTTGTAAATACATTTAGTTATGGGGGAATGTTTTTATAATAATTACATTGTAATATAATCATATTTGTTATTGGAAGCAAACATCTGTTCTATTCTTAAGCTGTGGATAATATCTTAAGTCGTTGTTTCAGGGCATACTGACCCTGTCTGGCTCAAGCTGGCAGTAGCCTCCAATCCAGAGATAAAAATTCTCAGCTACGGGAGACATATAACCTCACTGCCTTGAGAGTCAAGGTAAGGAGACTTGATGACACTCCGTCGAGTGACACTATGACGAGCGGTTCAAGTTGATCCGATCAACGGAACAGCCTGCTTGTGAAATTAACGTAGAAGTGGTTAAGCACGCCGCAAACACGCGTACTCTTAACATAGTTTCCGAGGGAGACCAACGCGACACAGAATGTGAAAAGGCCGACCCTTTAAATCAACTCATTTTTGACAGCTGAGTGGACTGGAACAAAGTGAAATAAAGTGTCTTGCTCAAGGACACAACGCACCACAAGGAATAGAACTCACAGCCTTACGATCATGAGCCGTATACCCTAACCACTAAGCATGACAGAGTAGTTAGGGTGTTGCACCCACGATCACAAGATCGCAGTTTCAATTCCTGGACTGAGTGGGCGTTGTGTTCTTGAGCAAAACACTTCATCTCACGTTGATCTGCGATCAAGTCGACACCCAACGTAATGTCGATTTGATGGGAGTGAGCTTAATGTTCGGTGCATACACTATGGTCACTATAAACGAATCATTTGTGCCGCTTGTTCAGCAAGACATTGCAGAACAGGTCAGAGATTAAACCTTTTAATAAAGCCGGAGTTGAGCCCTTAAAGTGGCCTTCTGTTCGGTTCCACACACTTGCAGAAAAACTCCTGCAGCCAAACATACTGTTTGTACTCTTATGACCCACGATAAATAGGCCAAGGGAGTTCTGGTAATTGAGCCACCCAAGGATCACATGCCGAATCCGGAGGTCAATTCAGTGCTACAATGAAACGCGACAGCAGCAACAATGGAGGCGGTTGATCCTGTTGGGTTGCATCTCAAATTCTGACACCCCAGCGGTGTAAAACACAAATATGTCCTAAGACAGACATATACCCCCAAAACATGTTGAATTCACTTTTGTCTCCTCGGAGTATATTATTTTTATTATAAACAGTTAAGGAATGTCGTTATACAGCAACATAGTCACTGATACAAGTACACTGTATCATTATATACTATCTTTATACAGACGAACGTGTTGTAAAGTTACCCACCCCACTCTTCTTTCTCATTCTTGGCGACAGACACAGTTTGAGAATCTGTTATGGCTTGTTACATCATAGACCCTTGATCAAACAGACTTATGATCACGACTCTTGTAGATGTAACTATCCCGGCCTTTTTTAAACCCCTAGATGTACTATATTTGAGACAGATTTGGTTACTATTTCAAGAAATTCAAACGATCACATCCAGACTTTTCTCAGTTCTACAGATTTTTATTTGAATGTCAAAAGTATTTACATTACATAAACGATGGGTCTCGGAGATTCAAAAGTGAGTAAGAGAGCGAGAGAAAGCGAGTGTGTTTATGTATTATTTAAGAAAGAAAGACAAACAAGCTGACAGTTGTATACAAACGACATTTGTTAATTTTGGGGACGCCATGGACATTATTACGCACAGCACTAAAAACAAAACAAAACAGCAGCAGAGCCAAATGCCATATACACACACACAACGATCATGACCTTAACCCTCACTCTACGAGCTAAGCTTTATATTCACCCCAATCTTAACCTTAACCCTCACTCTACGAGCTAAGCTTTATATTCACCCCAATCTTAACCTTAACCCTCACTCTACGAGCTAAGCTTTATATTCACCCCAATCTTAACCTTAACT
>NC_068990.1:85896659-85914490 GCF_001194135.2 Octopus bimaculoides | reverse complement strand
GACCTTAACCCTCACTCTACGAGCTAAGCTTTATATTCACCCCAATCTTAACCTTAACCCTCACTCTACGAGCTAAGCTTTATATTCACCCCAATCTTAACCTTAACCCTCACTCTACGAGCTAAGCTTTATATTCACCCCAATCTTAACCTTAACTCTCACTCTACGAGCTAAACTTTATATTCACCCCAATCTTAACCTTAACCCTCACTCTACGAGCTAAGCTTTATATTCACCCCAATCTTAACCCTCATTCTACGAGCTAAGCTTTATATTCACCCCAATCTTAACCCTCATTCTACGAGCTAAGCTTTATATTCACCCCAATCTTAACCTTATCTCGGAGTTTTGGGGTCTTCTTTATTATTATTATTATTCAGAGTGCATATGTAAGGAACACCTACAAACATCCAGTTTGTGGGTGTGCGTAGCAAGTTGGCCCTCTGAGCCGAACTATGATCAAAAGTGTTGACATGACAATTGCATTTTTTTCTTTCGTGGCTTAGAACGATGAGACATTTAAACGCAAATAACTAGGCCTGGAACAAGCACATTTAAGTATGTGCTCTACTCAAAAATATTGAGCAATCCTTCGGTTTAATGTTTAATCGCCGATACATATGGCTTCACATAAAAACATGTGTGTGTGTGCATATAATATAGGTGTATATAGTCTAAATATGTTTCCACCCTTTTCAGACGTCCAGTATATCAAATGTGATATGCAATAGATTTAAATATTTCAAACATGGTAATGAATGATTTAATGGAAGTTTACAGCCATTTCGTGTAGGTGGAGCAACGATGTAGAGGTTTCTCCTGTTGCAAATTCGTAGAGGAAATTGAACCAACGAACCTCTTTCCCTAATGTTGACAGAAGAATGCTGACTGTCGAAAGAGGTTCGGGTGTCGGACGTGACATTATATGCCATGCTCATGGGAAATGAAAATATTACAGTAGTGAAGGAAGTGAGCAAAATGTAATTTTTTTTTTCTTTTCAGCATCGTAAGAAAAATTATCTCCGTAAAGTATGGGGTACTTAATTCGAAACTCTGCCGTTGAGAGTCTATTCCAGCTCTCCTTTTTTTTTTTTTTTTTTTTGTATTTAATGTAGAGAGAGCGCCAGCTATCTTTATTTTTGCAGTTTAGATTGGTAAAATCGCTAGAGCTTCAGACAAAACATATGTAGCATTTTCAATGGTGGTCCTTAATGTTGAAGGTCAGATTGACTTCCATCCTTCAACGGAAAATAAAATAAAGTACTCGTCAAGTAAGGAAGACGATTCCTACAATGCTTCCTAAGCAAATGGATTTATACTACAATAAATATTAAAACATCAAATACGATCCAGATGAAGCAGTATGGTTATTCTCCACCATCCTCTCTGTCGAGTGCATCAAAAACGTGATTCAGTTGTTTATGATACTTTCACTATTTCTATTCAACTAAATACTAACAGTTAAATAAACATTTGTAGATATGTTTTATCTATTAATTGATAAAGAGGAATACATATTGTATTAATTTCAAATTCAGATCATCACAAGTAATTATCCTAAAAGCTGAACATTTACATTATTTGTGAGATTTTCCACGGGTCCCCCAGTAAGTGGTAGCCTTGGGTTACACAACACGAATTACGTGAGTAAAATTCGTAGAAAACGTGCGGAGGTCTAGCATGTGATTTATATGTATGTTTGTTTTGATACGGATGTCAATAGATGTTTCTAGTTTACGTTCTTTTACATAGTTCGATAAAATAAGAGGTCCGTTATGACTGACCTCAAGAAAATCCACAAGGCAATGCTGTAACAACCGCAGACCAATGCCCTGAAACTAGTAAATGAATATATAATCCAGTACAACGGAGCAACAAGCTGTTTTGTCCAGTAGTTTGTAGGCGATTCTGAAAAGAAAAGCTGGGTTTGTTGACTAACACAACCCACACTCTAAAAACTGAATAATAGTTTGAGTGGGTGTGACAAGACTTTTCACCTATTGGAATAGCCCTCTCATGTGTCATCTATCAATCATACTGACTGAACAAGCCTACAATAAAAAGCATTCCAATCATGACTATCCCGTCTTTTGTATATCTAATTAAACTGTTCGATGTGCGCTTCCTCTTAAGGTGACAGGGCTTCATTTGAAAACTTGGGTGCTATTTCTAGTAGATCGAGCGACAATATGAACCAAGAATGCAAACTTTTTCTAGAAACAGGCCGTACAACTAAAATTATTCAAGATAATTTTTCGTTGGCGTGCCATTTAGAAAGTCCCGCGAACCGCAATTTACACATGATGGACATACTTTCATCGTTGGCTCTTGGTAACAATCAGCCTGCTAAACTCTATCCCTATTTCAAAGTTCTACTCACAAAAAGAATTGGAACTATCACAAGATAACCAACCACTTATTGCTGCATGGGCCTTAGAAAAATCTTGCTCTTACAAACTCAATGAAAAACTGATGCGGAACTAAAGAAAAGTATGAGGTACATATTAAATAGACTGACATCAAAGAGGGATGAAAGGTTAAAATTGGTTTCATTAAAATCAAAATATCAAGACAAGAGTAAAAATAGTGCAAGACTATTTTATAGTCACACTCCTAACTCTTTCTACAACTCAATCACTATTGTTACGATTTGGTAAGAAAAGATCAGTTGATGTATTTATTTAACCGGATCCAGGAAGAACGAAAAACATTGCTAAACTTGATACGGTTTGAACTCAAAATCTAACGGAAAACCCAGTGAGCATCCAAGGCAATTTGGATAAGTTGTAAAAATAAATTCTAACAGAGATAATGTCTCAAATTTAAGGTATGTGATGTAAACAATATAACAGTAGTATTTGAACCAACAAGGGAAAAAATTTGGTACGAGGCAAGGAATGTTGAGATGGGTTAATCGATTATATCGACTCCAGAGGTCAAAGGTACTTATTTGATCGACCTCGAAAGGATAAAAGGCAAAGTGGACCTTGGTGAATTTGAACTCTGAACGTAAAGGACGAAATGGTTATGCATTTTGTCTGACTCACTAACCATTCTACCAGCTCGACGCCTTCACCACAATATTAATAGAGTTTTCTTAAACAGGGACATGAGCAAATAAAGTGTAATCGAATTTTATCAATCTCAGTTACGTAATTAGTATTTAGCAATCAGCCGGAGAAGGACCTGGCGAAACTTGAAAATAACTGAGGCAATGTGTGTCAGTAAGACAGAAAGGGCTGCTTAAGAAAGAGCACAGAGAGTAAACAGGTAATAAGATGACAGCCAGATTAAGTCTTATTGGCACTGTCAGACGGTTTAAGAAAATAGGTTACCTTGCGTGTTTATTATCCTTGTTATAAAAGGACGGTGGAATTACGAAAATAATAGAGCGACGACATGACTGTTTATGTCACGAGTTTAAATAAGTGATCCTCCATCGGTTTCAACGATGAAGATTCAGTTGTCCAACTGGATTACTTTATTGAATTAACGTGCAATTGACTATTCTTGAAATGCGTACCATTAAGGTAATCCTCAAAATTCATCGTGACGGGAGTAATAAATATAAACTTTTAAATTAAAAGTACAATCTAATGACGTTACACATACTGTGTGCCGTACGAGGAAACCTCCTTGAATTTGCCCACCACCAGGCAATACAGCCTATGCAGGCTTATTACAATGTAGGCCCCGAAAGTGTTGCCCGGAGTGGACCAAACCCTCGCCCCCACACTGCCGCCTAGCTACACAACCGGTGCAATGCTTCCGACAGACTACCAGTTTGTCCACTCAATATCATCCTAAAAGGGTTTTAGTAAAAGACACGACGGCACGTGTCCAAGATGTCACGCAGTGGGATCGAACTTGGGACCTAGTATTTGCGACGCAAACTTTTTTTTTAACATTTCAGCCTTGCTGGGTCCGTGAATTAAAATGCCACCAAGGTTAACTAAAATAAATATTCAAGCATTTTTTGGTGGATATCGATTCCCTCGACAATATAATGCTTTTGTCTTTCATCCCTCAGGAATTGGTAAGCAAATATACATGCCGTTGTTGATTCCACTGTATGGTGTTGTTCCAGTGTAAAACTCCAGCATTAGCAGTTATCAAATGTCGAAAACTGGGTGTTAGGATTTGCTTGTGTTACATGCCCTGCTATAGCATAGAGATTTACGAATCTGATAGATATAAATTGCTTTGGGAAGTTTATGTTCAAAATCATCCTGGACTGGGGATGAGGAAACACGATAGCTTCAAGTAGACACTTGATCCAGTTGTAGAGTGTAGTGTTGTTGTAAATACTGCTTCGACGCCCAACCTCCATCCATCACGCCTTAGAACCACCATCACCGCCCCACAAGCTAGCACTTATCTTCTAACCCGCTGCAACCACCACCCACCGTAAAACTCTTGTTATCTTCAGTTCCTACTGAGGTAGAATTTTGACAGCGTTTCTATAGCCTGGATTATTTGTTGTTTCTTTTTTTTTTTTTTTTTTCATTCAACCTCGTTTCCGCATTCGTCATAGAGGAATGAGCTTGTCAAAATTCTATCAACAAAATAAATGTTTAACCGAAGAGTCAACCTTGACTGAGTATATCTATGACCAAAAGCGTCCTAGCTATAACTGTTTTGTGTTATAAAGACGGCTACAATACCCAACACATCACTCTTTTTCTAAGGCAACAGAATGTGAGTGTGAAGAAAACTTGGCTGTTATTTCTAGCAGGTCGAACAACCGCGTAGAAACTCGGGTCAAACCCGACACCTAACTGATGTAGTAAAGTCAACAAGTCAGAGCCCTAACTTACGTCCAGACATTCTTGATAATGAGCAGAGAGTTTTTCCAAGAATGGAAATACAATTCCATCTCAAGGAGTGGAGATGAGCCAAATAGCCGTGGGCTAATTCATCGACAGGGTGGGCACCATTTGAAGATTCATGCAATGTTTAAAGGTTTACAGACAGGCCATATATATATGTAAGTTAATAGAAAAACCCAAATTGAAGTATTCGTAAACAAAGGGGTCTTTTTACCTGCATAAAATTGGAAATGTGTTTAGAGTATAGTGACCAGGAAGTTATATAATTCGATTTGAATGATTCAAGTTCTGCCTGACGAAGTAATTCTATAATAAATTTGCCGTTTTAGTGCAGAGTTGCCCAAGTCACCAGTAAATGTTAATAAAAGTCTTTAAAATACCCTATAGCACAAACGTGTGTGTGTGTGTGTGTGTGTATGTATATATATATATATATATATTTATACATGAGATGGATTGTCGAGTACAGAACATGTTTACACATCATACTTCTAGGACTGCATGAAATATACATTAAGCTTAAATTCAA
Source organism: Octopus bimaculoides (assembly GCF_001194135.2). Lineage (NCBI taxonomy): Eukaryota > Metazoa > Mollusca > Cephalopoda > Octopoda > Octopodidae > Octopus > Octopus bimaculoides. Next base: position 85,909,132 of record NC_068990.1, on the reverse strand, counting down.
ATTAAGGATAGGTTCAAACTGAGTGGATCAATTTATTACGTTTGAAGACAAGAATTCATTACAAAAATCATTAAAAAAAGAGAGGGGGGTGAAGTGGTTTGTCACGGACTGATTGCTTGTCCTATGGTTTCACAAACAGAATTTCGAAGCTGGTTGGACGAGAGAAGAACAAAAGCACGCCGTCTTTTAATGATGGACCAGGTAAATCAAATCAGTGCGTTGTTAAAGAAGAAATGAAGGATAAGAGTAAGGAGAGAGGGGGGAGAGCGACGTAGCGATGTCAACTTGACAGGAGGCGGAGCTAATCAATAAGATCCCAACAGAAAAATAAGTTTTAACGACAAACCTGACCTAATTCTTTTTTGTCTAACACATACATAATATGTTTATATATATATATATATATATATATATATATATATATATATATATACAATTATATGCAGAATATATAAAAATACATATCTGTAGTTTTGAACGACAACACATTTTAAAACAATAATTGTTGCACACCTGATAAACGTTTTTGTTTTTTTTACCTGTTTGCTAATGGATTTAGCGATGAGTGTGGGGTGATGGGATATTTGTAACCAACTGAAAACATTCAAAACTATGTCAGCGAACGAATTTAATCAGTCAAATGACACAGAGAACCTAATTACTTATCCCCCGTGCATTATTGATTAATGAAACTATTTAAAAAACACTTATTTAAAAATGTCAACATTAGTAATAAAAAAGAATGCTTGTACAGTAGATTCCTTGATATATACATTTGTTCGTGAATATATTGTAAATTTTACTCCTTGACAGTAGAGGTGTGCAAATTTTAAATTATAATGCAAATATAAAAGGTAACTATTTTCCTTTCCTTAAATTTTCTATCAGCGGATTAAATGTCTTTCCTAAATGAGGGAAGTAACTGTGTGTCAGCGTGCGGGGATTAAATAAATATCTCCAAGCGAAGGAGTGGTGGACAGGTGTAATGTACAGGTGAAATTAAAGTAAATAGATGTCGAGTCTGAAACATTACGAGAAGTCACATTGTTTACAAAAGTGTTTTTATTTTTATTTTGCGTATTTGAACCAGAATATAAGAATACCATCAACAGTAGTTAATAACCAGTATCCCTATAGGTAAAACACTCGGGTGTATTAAATTAAACGGCCAGGTAAAACTAAATGAAAAACAAAAAGAGGCAATAGGGTGGAGGGGATTGTCTGGAACAAAAAGGTATTCAGTTAATATTTGTATGTTGGTCCGTTATTTCAAAAATATGCTAGGACAGTAATCGGAAAGTCTAATGTCAAGCGTGATGTAGGTGTGGCTGTATTGCTACCTGAAAAGTTGCGGGACAGGTAAGCAATTAACGATACATACAGGCAGCCATCTTGAAAAGTTGATAAGACTTTATATATTTGTTATTCATATATATATATACTGTCCTTACCTGAGACAGGAAGAGGACAGAAGAATGAGTAATTAAATTAAACCCTTTTTTTTTTCTTTTATTAAGTTTATTAATTTAATTAATAGAACAAATGTCTTTTTTTTTTTAATTAACCCAAGCCAAATGTTTAGTTTGAGACTTAACAAGCTTAATTCTCCAGGTGTTTCACGAGGGAGGTGGGGGTATAGGGTGGATTGTAATTTCAAACTTAAAAGTTAAGCCCAGCCAGAAGGCTTTAAAATGTTATTTTAATTTTGTTCTCAAATTTACTGGTTGTTTTCTTACATTAAAAATGAGTTGGTAAACGAAGAAAAACAAACATATATCCAATATATTTAAGAAATTTGTTGTAGGACGAAAATGAGGGTTACGCATCAATATTTTTTTTTTCTAAGGCAAATTTTATCAAAAGTTAGAAAACTCTTCTTTCTTCAAAGACCAGTGATAGAAAAAAAAAATAATAATGAAGAACATGGCATGGTTATTTTTCACAAAGAGGGCTGAAATGAAGATATAAAGCATGAATAAATAAATAGATAAGAGGACACTTACCTCGTTGGGTTGAGCAATCTCAAAAATGTCATAATGGTCATCATTCCATTGAGATATCAATTGAACTAAACGACGGTATTCGTCGTCATCGGGACGATATTTCGTCATGACTGGATGGCATTCCTAAAACATCGCCTTCCGAATGTGGGCCAAAGAAGGGTACAGAAAAAATGAGAGCGAGAGATAAATACAGAGACACTAGTTAGAATGAGATTAAACTTTCTAAATAACACGAGTAAAAATATAATTCCAACAGCCAGAAATATATGAATGAGTGTGTATACGATATATCAAATGTATTTCGCTTTAAACAAACATTAAGTAATTCTGGGGTTCATCCAAAGTAGTGGCAGAAAAACGGATATCCGAAATGTAAACTAAAAACTTGTTGCATGCTCTTTAAGAACTGAAAAAGTTAGTGATGAAAAGGACTTACGGGTAGAAGTAAGGGGTGAAACTATTCACCTAACCCTTTTGTAACCCACCCGTTTTATCTGTACTTGTTTTAAGTCGCCTCTCTCTCCCTCACTAAGGAATCTCTTTCACTGTCACCCACTGTCCTCTTCTACCCTGTCTTAGTGTCTCTTCTCAAGACACCGACACTTGACAATGTTTTGAAAGTGTAGTAAAACAGTGGAGCTGTATAATAAATGTGTGTGCGTATGAGAGAGTATGTGTAGGCCTCCTTCGTCAGTCACCATTCCAGCAGTAGGGAAGGAGAGACAGAGAGAGAGAAACAAAGAGAAAGAAACAGGTGAGGGGGGGAACAGTAGGAGTAGAGGAATGAGTTAAGGAAGAAAGAAGCAACAGCAATGAGTGAGGGGGTGGTAATGATTGTGAAGATTAATGTTATCTCTCACTTCCTCTTCCTCCGCCTCTTTTCAGAGAGTGCAAGAAAGAGAGAAAGAGCACCGGTTGAGTACCCCACTACTTTCTTAATCTTTCAATCGTTCACTACAATATAGCCTGCTCCCCTCTCTCTCTATATATATATGTGTATGTATTTATCGTTTCCTCACTCGATTTTCTTGTTTCCAAGCTACCCTTTAAGTCGGGTAGTAAAAAATACCCTTAATAGAATTCAGATATATCCACTAAACACGATTTCACTAATAAAAATATATAACTTATATAAGTTTGTTTATTCATTGATATACATACACACTTTGCTTTCCCTTCGAAAGCTGTTTGTATCGTTCTTGTTGGTTCTGTCGCCTTTGCCAACGAAATATTAATGAAAGGCGCAGATCGTATTAACACTTGGTGGGAAATGTTATTAAAACTTAGAAGCACCACTAATGCTGGTCTTAGTGATTGTTGTGGTGATGTTGGAGTAAAGAATGATGGCACTAAAGAGACGGCGACGCACTGGTCAGACCTAATCGAGCAGACTTTGATTCAAAAGCATTCCAGTCGTGACCATCCTGTATTTTTCTTATGTGCAAAGAACCGAGGACCACATTATTCATCCAACACGTCCTTTCCTAAAACGCTTGGGTGTTTATTTTAAGAGAGAGAGAGTTTGGCTGCTGTTTCTGGCGAATGGAGCAACCACGTAGAAGGTACGTTTGGTGTTGTGCAGACGGTGGCGATGGTGAAAATCGCAGCAGTAGTAGTAGAAGTAGAAATGATTATAGTGGGTGGTAGCGGTGATATAGATTTAGTGGTGGTGGTGGTGATGGTGAAAGAAGGGGAGGTAGAGGAAGAAGAAGTAGGGTGAGAGAAGCAGCAGTCGTAGAAAAGAAGTTTAAAGACAGAAGTGCGTTGGGGGAAGGAGGTATCAGTCAATATCTAGCCTTCCTTTCTCCCACCCCTTGTCTTATTACTATTTCTATGATTAAAACTACTAATAATAAGACAGTTATTACTACTGCTATTACTATTGCTTAAGACACCCAAAGATACACAGATAATATATATATACATACATATACGCACTCACTAAATCTTCACCTACTGTCCCCTCTAGTTCCACCCGACAATTTACTAGTAGTACAAGCTCTACTATAAACACACACACATATAAATATAAATATATATATATACTCAGTCACATATACGTAAACACAATACATAGACTCTAACCACTACACTGTCCCACTCATGTCTGACCCCCACTTCTTTCTTCACTTTTATCTGGATTGTCTTAAAGAAGAGCAGTCACCTCGCGCATGCGTTGTCATACCTTTTTCTCCTCCACCCCTTTCTATATTGTCGCTCTCTCTATCTTTATATGTATCTATCGCTCTCTCCCCTCCTTTATCTATATTGTGTTTATCTCTCTCTTTTTTTCTCCCTCGCACATATATGTTTTCTCTCTTCTCACTCCTCTGTATTATGTCCCATTCTCCCCCCTCTTTACCTATCTTTCTCTCTCTGATATGTCTTCTTCTTTTACCTCTCTCTCTCTCTCTCTCTCTCCTTTACAATTCTCTAATTATAACCTTCCAGACTTGCTCTTCTTTCCCCTCTCTATATTATGTCTACTTTCTGTATTATACCTTATTTCTTGTTGTCTCTTCTCTGTTTTATTTCTTACCTTTTCTCCTCCCCTCTCTCTTTAATTATAACTTTCAACACTTCCATTCTATTCTCTATTTCCTTTTTCACACGCTTATCTCTCTTTCAGTTAAATCTACTCTCTTTTGCTATATTTTCTCTTTTTCTCTCTTTCCCTATCATCTTCTCTTCTCTTCATTCTACGTTCTGTTATATTTTCTCATTCACATACTCTAACCATCTTTTTTTTTTTGCGCTCAATCTTCACATGCGCACACACTAACTCTTAACTTTTCCACTCTTTTTTCTCTCTCGCTCTTTTTTCTTCCTCACACATCTTTCTCTGCGCTACCAACTCATTTGTAACTCAGTCGAGCCTATCTTTCTCAATTCACCGCATGCTGATCTATCATCTTTATCTGTGGACCTTTTCACAAATTTACAACCCAATCTTTGATGTACAACCTCAGTTGGACACGTGAAGTACAAATTATCTGAAGAAACCATGTTTTACTTTGTAAATACGTCGTCCTTTTACTCACACCAGTTGGTAGTACTGAGTGCGTTTCTCCATGTTTTCAGCAGTAACACCACCAGATGTGAACAGCGGATAGTTATGTTCTCCCATTCTTGGAAGCCTGAAGTTGCGCCTCTTCAAAGTGGACTTCAACTGATCTTTGAAATCAATGGTCCTCCACTCAAGTGTTGACTATTGTGTTGATGGTCATAAATGATCCTACACGAAAGATGCGGGTCAGACTTATGCACTACATTTCCCAACCACCTCAGCTGATACCTGTATTGTATGGATTCAATGCTACTGGTGTTGGTTGAACAGGGGATTTCTGCATGCATAGCCTTATCATACCAGTCAGTGCCAGGAGTACTACGGGTCTTGGAGGCTAATGCTAATCTATTTATGTTGGCCTTATCTATTTATTATGAGGACTTTGGTGCATTGTTTTACCTGGAAGCCTATATTTCTGTTAAAACGCCCAGGCGTTAATACAGTAAAAGGAAACTCATCATCATCATCATCATCATCATCATCATCATCATCATCATCATCATCGTTTAACGTCCGCTTTCCATGCTAGCATGGGTTGGACGATTCGACTGAGGACTGGTGAAACCGGATGGCAACACCAGGCTCCAATCTAATTTGGCAGAGTTTCTACAGCTGGATGCCCTTCCTAACGCCAACCACTCAGAGAGTGTAGTGGGTGCTTTTACGTGTCACCTGCACGAACTGTTAAAGATAATGGAATCTAAATGTGTCAGTTGTATATAGTCCGTGTCTTCTGCTCTACACATACTGCTCAGTAACAGGGACTTCGACACAAAGGTTGAGATGGTTGTTTCGAAAAACTTCCCCTGGTTCTAACGAGCCAAACTTTTGTCTGAGGAAGTTTAGAATCACCCATCCAGTGCACAGTTCTTTGGAAATTATGCCTGAGTATCTGAATTGGGCAGGTGTTGCTAGTTGCCATTTCGATACTGAAAAAGAGGGAGAGCAGTGCCACTGACAGTGAGTTGGAGTTTTATGGTTGAGGATGACTCGTAGGGCTTTTGGAGTGCGAGCATATTGTGATTGAAAGACCTTTGCCTTAAAAAAAAATAAAGGGAAAATCTGAGCCTGGTGGAGGCACACTTTTACACTGAAGAGCTCAGATCTATGTTCAACAACTCAATTCAATCCATTATTCTTGTGTGGAGCTTAATGAAGAAGATTCACAAATTAAGGCAAGCAACTAAACTTTCTGAGAACATTCCACAGAATTTCTGTTTAATGTGTTAAACGGTTTGGGGGGACCCACAGATGCAAAGAACAGGACCTGATGCTGCTTTCTGAATTTCTTTTAAAACTGCATTGGGACAAAGATCATATTAAGTGAATCTCAGCCCCTACAGAAGTTGCTCTGTGACTTGGGTTTTCTGATATTGCTTAGGTCAGTCTTTTGAACATGATTTTTGGCTAGGGCCATCTCAGCACTAAGCAGGAATGCTATGTCTCTAACAGATTTTTTTTTTCTAGATGATGGTGATGTTGTTAACATTTTGCGGCCTTAACAATGGTAGAAGGAGGAGGAGTGATTGGCAGCAAGTTGGTAAAGTGGGGAGGAGCTACAGCTAAGGTGAAAAAATGTTGAGAGAGAGGAGGAGGAGTTTTCTTTCATCTGACCATTGCTCTCTCTCCCTCGCTCCCTCTCTCTTATCTCAACCTTTCATATTTCTAACTCTTACTCCCTTATTGTTCAATGTTATGATGGCTTCCTTCACACTTACTTTTTTCCCATATTATTTATTCTTCCACACCACTTAGCATTTCTTTCTGCTCCAACGAGATCTCCTGTCCGAAAGCCTTAAAACTCCTTTTGTTTTTTTCACATCTTCAGATGTTATTCTGCTCTTTGAATTATTTCTTTTACTATTTGCCGAAGCAGAACATCTCTTGTTCCCTTGATTCCACTGTTTTATAAGAGAATCGAAAGCCTACCCAAGTCACAAACTATGTCACACTTATTCTGTTCTGTGTTCACATTAAGCTTTACATATATCCATAAAATGTTCAGATGCTTTTTTCTACTCTAGGTACAAGGCCTGAAATTTTTTGTGAGGAGGCAGGGAGCAGTCAATTAGATCAGCCCCAGTACATAACTGGTACTTGATTTATTGACCCTGAAAGGATGAAAGGCAAGGTTGACCTCAGTGGAATTTGAACTCAGAATGTAAAGACAGACGAATAAAATGTTCATTTACTTCCACCATAATGAACTGATAGCTCTAGGTTTATTGCTTAGTCATGGTGGGGTGGTGGTCAACAACCCTTTCCAGAACATCTAGGTATGTGCTTAGGGCATCAAAGGAAGGATGGGGCACAACAGAAATAATAAATGGTTTACGGCACAAAAGAAATCACGTTAAACTTGCTAAAATAATATTCGGGATGCCTTTGTCTCTGCTAAGTATAAATGCAGATGTGTTACCTAAGATTAATTTTGAGGATTTGATCAAAGACTTTGTAATTCAAAGAAGCAGGAGAAAACTTTTCAAATATAAATAAAGTGGAAGTATACAGAAATAAACATTTTTTCCTTCTTACCATTTTGTTTCATTTTGAAAAATAAATATTTATTTTATGGTTTGTTATTGTTTATATTTTGGATTACATAATCTTTTAAGGGGGAACCAAAATCTTAGGGCCTCAATGGGTCTTAATCCAGCCCTGCATCTAAGTCTGGTTGGAAAGAGGGAACGCGAGAGGAAATTACTGTATTTGATGGTATGTAAGACAAACTTTTTTAAAAATAAAATGTTTTAAAAAAATCATTCCAAGTCCTATATAAGAAGTTGAGCCTCCCAGAAGTTCTAATGCGCTAAAAATAGTTTTTCTTGAACATGGGCTCCTGAAATTGGGGTATATCAAATATGTCTGTGCATCTTTTATGCCAAAAAAATATGGTATATTCGAACCAGAGGCATTCCCCAAATGCTTGCGACAGACTGGTCTCCACTGAAGAAACTCTAGGATCAAGTGTTGGTGTTAAACCAGGAGATGCATTAAGTCTTCCCTTCAAATAGGCAGGATTTCACCTCAGTATAAAAGGAGCTGAAGCTAATACTGCAAAGCAACCCATCCATAATGCAAACCTCTTTGTAAACTTCATTGAGGAGCAAATCTTTGTTCAATTCACAGGACCCATGCCAGAGCTGTACAGTCATTCTATCTGCAACTGTGTCAGGGTCATCACCCTCCCTTAACAGACAACAGCTCGATAAATTCATCTCTTTTATTCACTCTTTTCACAATACCTTGGAAAGTCCTGGGGTCAATTTGTTTGACTAAAAGCGATGCTCCAGCATGGCTGCAGTCAAATGACTGCAACAAATAAAAGAATATATGCATGTGTGTGTGTGTAGAAGGTAGAAAAGTAAGACACAAGTTGATATGTTTAAGGAAAATAAGACAAGGTAGAAAATGCTAAAATAATTTGTACTTCATGATAAAATTATCTAGGCATTTTCTACCTTGTCTTATTTTCCTTACATTTATATATATATATAAGTAAGAGCAAAAGAAAAAAATTTCTGAGCCAATATGCTGAGAAATAGATGTATTCTCTACTGATAAGTGGAAAAATCCATTGGATTAATCCCGAAATCGTTTGATTTAGGGATAATGCATTTAAAAAAAGATTCTGTTAGCTTGCTTTCCTCGATTCAACATGTTGCGTATTTATAGTAATATTTTTTGTATGTGGTGATTGACAATCTAAAGTCTATTTCTCAGCATATTGGCTTAGAAAATTTTTTCTTTTGCCTTTATTTATAATTGTTTATAATATTCACCTTAAAAGGTATTTTAATATGCTGACCACTTGATGAAATTTTTAAAAAAAATTTGATCCTATATTAGAAGTAAATATATATATATATATATGCGGGTGACACGTAAAAGCACCCACTACACTCTCTGAGTGGTTGGCGTTAGGAAGGGAATCCAGCTGTAGAAACTCTGCCAAATTAGATTGGAGCCTGGTGTTGCCATCCGGTTTCACCAGTCCTCAGTCAAATCGTCCAACCCATGCTAGCATGGAAGGCGGACGTTAAACGATGATGATGATGATGATGATATATATATATATATATATATGCATAATGGGCCTCTTTCAGTGCTGTCTCCCAAATTCAGTTACAAGGATTTTCGTCAGTCCAGGACTATAGTGGAAGGCAGCTGCCCAAAGTGTTGTTATACAGTGAGACTGAATGTGAAAGCCATGCTTGTCTGTGCCTATATATCTTAGGAATACTCAACCACTTACGCAATAATTCAATGATTAAGTAGCTTCAGTTGATTGAACAACAGGAACTTTTTAGCATCAAAACCGGATTGATGAGCCAGTTTGGTTTTTTTTTCTTTTTTATTCATAACTTTATACATACATAACTTTCGTACTATATCACCAAAGAATGTAAAATAAAATCTATGCCATTTCAAGTATGTCTAATCCACAGCGAAACCATATCAAAACCGCTGTCCCTCTCCCATCTGCTCTCCACTCCCACTCTCCCTCTCTTGCTCAACCCTCCCTCTCTTTACTCACTCTTACATCAAAGCCAAACATCGTTGCTAGGTGACAGTCAACTGTCAGTTAAGTGACTCCATGCATTATTGGATCTAACCTTGGTGATCTTCAAGTTGGTTATCACACTCAAAGAGTAGAACTCAGCCTGGTTCACTGAATGCTTTGGGATCAGTTATTATTATTATTATTATTATTATTATTATTATTATTATTATTATTATTACCATTATCATCATCATCATCACCATCATCATCATCATCATCATCACCATCATCATCATCACCATCACCATCATCATCATCATCATCATCATCATCATCATCATCATCATAATCATCATCATCATCATATTCATCATGTTCATCATCTTAGCCATACCTCTTCTTCTTCTCCTCCCCCTCCCCCCTCTGCTTCTTCTTTCTCGTCCTCTTCTTTTTCTTCTTCTTCCACACATGCTCACTTATATGTGCATGCTTAAAGGGAAAGAGAGAAAGTGAGAAAGACAAAGAGAGAGCAAAAGAGACAGAGAGAACAAGAGAGAGAGAGAGATACAGAGAGAGTGAAAGAGAGAGACAGAGAGAGCAAGAGTGAGAGAGAGAAAGAAAGAAATAAAGAAAGAGAGGAAGCAGGGGGGTGGGCAGAGCTTTATTTACATTGTGGTGCAAAAATACATAAAGACACATAATATAATTATATTCTGGAATGTTTAGAGTCTTATCCATGTTAATTTATGTGTGATAAGCAAGGGCTACAAATTTCCGAATTGCAGATTTCTCTGTTCAGCATTTAATCCTTTTTTTAACTCACATAAATTAACATACATGTATATAGATATCATATCTAGGCTTGCATGTGTTTATGTATGTATGTATGTATGCATGTATGTATGCATGTATGCATGCATGTATGTATGTATGTATGTATGTATGTATATAAATATATATATATTTGTGTGTGTGTGTGTGTATGTATGCATATATGTATGTGTGGTCATTATTCTGTTTATTTCAAGATTTCTTGCCAATAGAGAAAGAACCGGTTTCTAACCTAGATCCAAGGCTTCTTCATTGGAATTTCAACATCAACAGGGTATTTTTGCATGTGTGTGTGCATATGTGCAGTATTTGGAGTCAGTGTATGTATGTATGTAAATATATATATATATGTATGTGTGCATGTATGTATGTGTGTGTGTGTGTATGTCTGTATATTTATATGTGTCTATGTATGTATGCATGTATGTATGTATCTATCTATCAGGATAGATGGCAACACTGAACAAAGGTGTTTCCACTCTTTTTTACCATAAAAAAGATATTTTCTCCATGGTAACTGCAGTGAATTTGCCTTTTAGCAGTTGAAATATGTCACAAACATTTTTTAACTAACCTAAATTTTGCTTATACCAAAACACATACATATATATTGGGTTATCCCATAAATAATGCAGTTTTTTTATACTTATTTTATTTTTCAAAATTAAGGTAAACAAAGTTCCTTTTTAATCTAAAATACACTCTCCTTCATTTTCTACAATGCTCTTCCATCTCTCTGGTAGACTTGCAAGGCCCCTCTTCCAAAATTCACTTGTCCTTGACAAAAAATACTCCTCATCTACAGAATTCATATTTTTTCTGTCCAAATGATTTTGAAGACTGCGGAATAAATGATAATCAGATGGGGCAATGTCCAGCAAAAATGGTAGGTGGGGCATCGTTTCCCATTCAAACTGATTCAACCTTTGGAATGTCATCCTTGCTGTATGTGGCCGAGCATTATCCTAATGGAAGAACACCTTTCGTCTTGAAACTAAAGATGGTTGTTTTTCTTCTAGTGCAGGTTTGATGAATGGTTGAATGACCAAATCCAAGGCATGAGTCCAAGTATGGTTGTTTATGGAAGACCAGCAGTCGCCCATGCATACCAGCCTCCCCTCTCTCATGCCACCGATGTTATCCAAGGGAAAAGCAAAGGGTGATGCAGATTAGCAACTCATTTCTACATCCGAGTGAATCGGAGCAACATGAAATGAAGTGTCTTGCTCAAGAACACAACACATAGCCCGGTCTGGGAATTGAACTCATTACCTCAGGATTGTGAACCCAATTTTCTAACCACTGAGTATACTGCTCCATTGTTGGTAGGATCAACAAAACTTGTAATCCGTCTTGCAAGAGATAAGCAGGTATTTGATATGTGTGGTTGTGTAAGTTTTGTGTGTGTGTGTGTTTTGTGTGTGTGTGTGTACGTGCAAGTGTGTGTGTGTGCATACATGCTTGTGTTGTGTGTGTATTGTGTTATATGTGTTTGTGTGTGTGTTATGTGCATGGTGTGTGTGTTGTGTGCGCATGTGGTATGTGTGTGTAGATGTTTGTATCAATGTCAGGTCAGATCTCTGATAACCAGGGCCCTGTCATTGGTTACCCTGTAAGCTAATACAACCTGTGCGTGGTCAGGTTATCAACGACCTGGGGGAGAGATTTGGGACAACCTTTGGGATGACAGGAAAATATCTGCTAATGGCCATTTAATAATAGACACAAATGTGCATTTGCATACGTATAAAATGCATCTACAAGTATATGTAAATCCACATGGAAGTATGACTGTGTTTTTAGTCCCTGGCTATATTGCCTGCTTTCATGTGTTGCCAAATATTTAGAAAGTTGCTCTCTGTTGCATAAATGTTTGTTTCTAAAAAGTTTGATGTTCAGGCACATTTTGCACACACTTTTCATCATCATCATCATCATCATCGTCGTCGTCGTCATTATCATCATCGTCATCATCATCATCATCATGTATGTGTATATATATATATATATATATATATATATACACATATATACATGTATATACACATATACACATGCATGCATACAT